>NC_044986.1:84091775-84149856 GCF_008728515.1 Papio anubis
CCCGGCACTTTGGGAGGCCGAGGTGGGCGGATCACGAGGTCAGGAGATTGAGACCATCCTGGCTAACGTGGTGAAACCCCGTCTCTACTAAAAATACAAAAAATTAGCCGGGCATGGTGGCGGGCGCCTGTAGTCCCAGCTACTGGGGAGGCTGAGGCAGAAGAATGGCGTGAACCCAGGAGGTGGAGCTTGCAGTGAGCCAAGATCGCGCCACTGCACTCCAACCTGGGCGACAGAGCGAGACTCCATCTCAACAACAACAACAACAATTAAAAGTAGAATTACCATATAATCCAGCAATCCCGCTTTGGGGTATATACCCAAAAGTATTGAAAGCAGGATCCCAAAGCGATATTTGCACACTCATGCTTGTTGCAGTATTATTCACAATAGCCAAGAGGTGAGAGCAACCCACATGTCATTAACGGATTTTAAAATGTACTTATACATACAATGCAACTGTATTGTTGCAAATATTATTCAGTTATTATAATGATATATAATTATTAAAATTGTAACATTATTCAACCTTAAAAAATAAGAAAATACCGTCACATGCTACAACATCGATGAAACTTGAAGGCATTGTACTAAATGAAATAAGTCAGTCACAGAAAGACAAAAACTGTATGATTTCACTTATTTGGTATCTAAAGTAGTCAAATCCATAGACAGAAAGTAGAAGGGTGGTTGCCAGGGGCTGGAATGAGAAGGAAATGGACAGCTGTCCAGTGAGTGCAGAGTTTCACTTTTGCAAGATGGAAAAGTTTTAGAGCTCTGTTGTATATCAATATGAATAAAGTTACCACTATTGAACACTTAAAAATGGTTAAGATGATAAACTTTGTACGTGATCTTAGCACAACTTTTTTTTTTTTTTTTTTTAAAGACAATTTTGCTCTTGTCACCCAGGCTGGAGCGCAGTGGCCCAATCTCGGCTCACCACAACCTTCGCCTCCTGGGTTCAAGTGATTCTCCTGCCTCAGCCTCCCGAGTAGTTGGGATTACAGGCGTGTGCCATCACACCCAGCTAATGTTTTTGTATTTTTAGTGGAGACGGGGTTTCACCATGTTGGCCAGGCTGGTCTCGAACTCCTGATGTCAGGTGATCCACCCACGTCGGCCTCTCAAAGTACTGGGATTACAGGCATGACCATTGCGTCCGGCCTACCACAATGTTTTTATAAAAAGGAAGGAAATACTGATATCTGTTACACTATGGCTGAACCTTGAAAACATTGTGCTAAGTGAAAGAAGCCATATAAAAGGCCATGTATTATATGATTCCCTTTAGATAAGCCTATTCAGAATAGACAAATTCATAGAGACAAAAAACAGATTAGTGGTTGCTAGGGGATGGGGGAATAGGGGACTGCGGGTGATAGCTAAAGGTTATGGAGTTACTTTTTGAAATGATCAACAGTTCAAACATTGGCTGTGATGGTGGTTAGACAACTCTGCGAATATGCTAAAAAGCAGTGATATATACAGTTTAAAATGGTATGTTTCGGCCAGGCATGGTGGTTCATGCCTGCAATCCCAGCGTTTTGGGAGGCCGAGGCAGGAGGATTGCTTGAAACTAGGAATTCAAGACCAACCTGGACAATATAGTGAGATCCCATCTCTACAGAAAACTATAAAATTAGTTGGGTGTGGTGGTGTGTGCCTGTAGTCCCAGCTACTTGGGAGGCTGAGGCAGGAGGGTCACTTGAGCTCAGGAGTTCGAGATTACAGTGAGCTGTGATGGAGCCAATGCTCTCCAGCCTGGACAACAGAGTGAGACTCTGTCTCTAAAAATATATATAAAGAAACAAAATAAATGGCATATTTTATAGTATTTGAATTATATTTCAATAAATCTTTTATTAAAATTTATAAAGAACACAAAGATAACTTGATTAAATCAAAAGGCACATTCTATTCTTGAATAGGAACATCCAAAATCATAAAGATGTCAACTCTTCCTAAGTTGATCTATAAATCTTTCTGGAAAAGACCAACAAGGTACTTTTGGTACTAGACAAGCTGATTCTAACATTGAAAAATAAGCAATAGTTGACTGAATAATTCTGAAAAAGAACAAGAAGGGGTTTATCAGGTTTCAAAAGAGAGTATAATAAAATAATTAGTAGGAAAAGCAAAATTGAAACGGGGTGTGTACAAAACTGGGAGCCAGTCAAACCACAGTGCTGACCAAGGGGGCTAGAGCCAGCTGTGGGGTTCCTAGGTGTTGGAGTCACTCAAGAGTAATTTTTTTTTTACACTGAAACTTATGACATATTTGTTTTTGACCTACAAAACCAGTAGTGTAAAGTGATTCAATTTACTACTTGAGGTGACCAAATGAGGGAAAAATCAGAGTTGAATTCAAAGCTTTTTGTCAATGGTCAGTGACAAAGAAACCATGTATCCAGTTGGAGGGCCTTAAAAACTAGTCCTAGATACAAAAATGCAATTCAGGATTGTTAGGGGATGCAATTGAAGAGGAGCTGAAGCTGCTTGGACATGAGGTGAGGAAAGCCCCAAGTAACAGCTGTTGCACACCCTGGTCTATCTTGGGGCTTTCTTCGATCGGTAACGTGTTGGTAGGGGCCGGGCAAAGTACAGTGAAAGACACTGGTTTTGGCTTAACCATGCAGGATCAGAGTTGATCACAGAGACCCATGTGGAAAAAGGGAATTGTAGTGGATGCGAAATGCAGTTGCCATTATGCAATTTTTATGGGTCAGTTCTCAGGTCGGAAGCCAAGCATGTCATTATGAGGCATGGCATATAAATTCAGTGCAGCATCCTTGATTGAATCTGGGACTGCGGAAAAATCACTGTAAAGAATGTCACTGGAACAATTGGGGAATTTTGAATACCTGTTAAGAAATAGTGTGTGGATATTGAATTTTCTGAGTGTGGTAATTATAGGTAATTATATTATGGTTATATAAGAGAATATTTTAGTTCTTGATAGATAGAAACTGAAGTAGTCTGAGATGAAGTGACATGATGTCTATATCAAACTGCTTCTGAAAAAAATTTAAGCAGACAAAAAGTAAATGAGGCAAAATGTTAACAGTGGTTTAGTCTAGATAATATATGTTTGGTATTTTTTGGTTTTCTTTCTCTCTTTGTTTCTCTCTTTCTTTCTTTCTTTCTTTCTTTCCTTTCTTTCTTTCTTTTTTGATGGAGTTTCACTCTTGTTGCTCAGGCTGGAGTGCAATGGTGCAATCTCAGCTCACTGCAACCTCTCTGCCTCCTGGGTTCAAGCAATTATCCTGCTGCAGCCTCCTGAGTAGCTGGGATTATAGGCGTGTGCCACCGCACCTGGCTAATTTCTGTATTTTTAGTAGACAAGGTTTCACCATGTTGGCCAGGCTGTTCTCGAACTCTTGACCTCTGGTGATCTGTCTGTCTTGGCCTCCTAAAATGCTGGGATTACAAACGTGAGCCACCGCACCCGGCCAGCAGTTTTCAAAATTAAAAAACAAAACAAAACAAAAACCTGAGAGGAGGCCTGGGTGTGATGGCTTATACCTATAATCCCAGTGCTTTGGTGGGCACAGGTACTTGGAAGGCTAAGACAGAAGGCTTGCTTGAGCCCAGCAGTTTGAAGCTGCAGTGAGCTATGATCACACCATTGCACTCCAGCCCAGGTGACAAAGCGAGACCCTGTCTTAAACAACAACAACAACGACAAACTTGAGAGAAAAGAACACTAGCATACATATGGTCAGCTGGATTTCTGTTTCTCTGTCAGACTGCAGGGGACACTTACCAAAAACAGACAGGAAGAATTAGGGACATGATCACTGGTGAACATGCTTTAAAAGGTAGATGCTAAAATGGAACCAACAGGGCAATACAGGGCCTAAGGGTCAGCAGTCTGCAGTCACCTGCTGGGACCTTGTATTTGTCCTTGTTCTCCAGTTCTCTAGGGGCGGGGAGCATTGACCCTCGGTGCCTTTGTTCTCCCTAAGGTTTGTTCTCATAAAATTCCTTTATAATCTCACCTGTGCGCAACATCCCCCTGTCCTTGTCTCCATTCTCTTGTGCCTTGGGGCACTGAAGCCGGTTCTGTTTTGCTTTGTTTTTTTGAGATAGAGTTTCGCTCTTATTGCCCAGGCTGGAGTGCAATGGTACGATCTCAGCTCACCACAACCTCTGCCTCCTGGGTTCAAGGGATTGAACCACCGCCTCAGCCTCCTGAGTAGCTGGGATTACAGGCACCCGCCACCATGCCCAACTATTTTTGTATTTTTACTAGAGACAGGGTCTTGCCATGTTGGCCAGGCTGGTCTTAAACTCTTGACCTCAGGTGATCCATCTGTCTCGGCCTCCAAAAGTGCTGGGATTATAGGCACGAGCCACTGTATCTGGCCAGAAGCATGTTCTTTGGTTTAGAGTCTAAGTAAACAACTACAGCAAGGGGAGCAGAGGGGTGGCTCACACCTGTAATCCCAGCACTTTGGGAGGCTGAGGTGGGAGGATCACTTGAGCCCAGGAGTTCAAGAGCTGCCTAGGCAACATAGCGAGACCCTATCTCTACAGAAAATTTAAAAATTAACTGGGTGTGGTGGTGCATGCCTGTAGTCCCAGCTACTTGGGAGGCTGAGGCAAGAGGATCTCTTCTTGAGCCCAGGAGGTTGAGGCTGCAGTGAGCCATGATGGTATCACTGCACTCCAGCCTGGGTGACAGAGTGAGACCTTGTCTCAAAAAACAAACCTATAGCTGTGGTTCTTCAGCTTGCTTATGCAGGATGTGTATAAAGTGAGTATCTGTCTTAGCTGTACTTATGTCAGGGAAAAGGCATGAGGATTTAAGCGGCATTTTAAAAGGTCACTTAACATCTCAAATACCTGGAGCCACTGGAAACTGACAGCTGACCGTGCTGGAAACTACAAAATGACAATTACTTACATGGTGAAGGAAGATCTGAAAAGAAAACATCAGCTACTCTGCTTTCCTGCCTCTTTCGTAATAGTCTCAACTGCTTATTTATGAGATGTGGTTTGTCAAGATGATGAAAGGAGCTGAGAAGATTGGGAAAGATGCTAAAACATGAACAGGCATATTCTTATGTGAACCTTTGTGATTTCCTATGAGCTCTTCCTGCTTCACCATGAAGGTGGTGGGCATCATGAGGCCAGCGAAATTTCCTAAGAGTTTATGGACCCAATATTCTTTTTCATTTCTTAGTTACTGAAGACACTAATGAAGCAATAATTGCTAAGAGGGCATTCTGGTAGCAGTCACTATCAGGGCTATAATAGCTACCTTTAGTGGAGTGCTTAGTGTCAGGATCTGTTTTAGGCATTGAAATAGATTATGTCTTGTCATCCGCAGCACAGACCTGTAAGCCAAGCATCACTATCCCCATGATACAGATGGAGAAACACACTCTCAGTGAGATTAAGGAACTGGCTCACGCATATAACTAGTGCGGGCAGAGTTGGGTCTTTACCACTGATGCAGTGTGGATATCTGTCCCTCCAGATCGCATGTTGAAATGTGACCCCCAGTGTTGGAGGTGTGGTCTAAAAGAGGTGTTTGGGTCATGGGGGTGGATCCCTCATGAATAATTTAGTGCCTTCCCTGCAGTAATGCGTGAGTGCTCTCTACTAGTTCACAGAGATCTGGTTGCTAGTCCGGGGCCTCCCTCCTCCTACTCCCTTGCTCCCTCTGTGGCCATGTCACAAGTGGCTTCCCTTCCCCTTCAGCCGCTACTGGAAACTCCCTGGAGCCCTCCCCAGAAGCAAATGTTGGCACTAAGGCTTCCTGCGCAGACTGCAGAACCGTGAGCCAAATAAACCTCTTTTCTTTGTAAGTTACCCAGCCTCAGGTATTCCTTTATACCAACGCAAAATGGACGAAGACACCCATTGAGTTCTGCTGCCCAGAATGGAGAATTATGACTGGTACTGCTGCACATATTCATTCAATGAGAAACTATCTCAATTACACCGAACATCTAGTTGTAGAAATGAGAAGAGGTACCTGCTGAACATTCTGGAAACTCGCTCCTTTTTTGTACTGTGAGTTCAGACTGAACAGGATCAGCAAGCATAACTGTATCTGTGTTCCATGCCTTATCCTCCAGCAAATACCAGGAACATTCTGGAGTTGAAGCTGTTTCCACTAACAGCCAGAGAACAGTCCAGTCCTAACGGAGGTGCCAGGGATGGTGTGTCCTGGAGAGCACTGAATTTCCTGGAGACAAAGTCTTCTGGAGTATTTCTAGGAAGCACAACTTTTTTTTTTTGAGACGGAGTCTCACTCTGTCACCCAGGCTGGAGTGCAGTGGCACAATCTCGGCTCACTACAACCTCCACCTCCCGGGTTCAAGCAATTCTCCTGCCTCAGCCTCCCTAGTAGCTGGGATTACAGGCGCGTGCCACCGCATCCGGCTAATTTTTTTTGTGTGTGTATTTTTAGTACAGATGGGGTTTCTCCATATTAGTCAGGATGGTCTCAATCTCCTGACCTCATGATCTGCCCGCCTTGGCCTCCGAAAGTGCTGGGATTACAGGCGTGAGCCACAGTGCCCAGCTGGAAGCATAACTTTTCAACGTTTGTGCAGATAACACCCTGAGGGGCCTGGCCCATGACTACAGAGGAACATCGTCTATGATTGAAATAATTAAAAGACCAGAGTTCCCTGCTAACTTTGAATATGATTTGGCCAAGCGCCTGGTCTTAGAGAAAACAAGAGCCCATCAGCAGGCAGGTCTTTATGGGGAAAAGGTGCCCCTCTTTGTGCTCTCTATAAAGACAGGGAGACGGCTGGTGGACTTGTCAAGGGATGCGTTCTCCAAAAGCAAGGAGTGAGATGGAGTTTGAGGCGTATGATACCGATTAGAGATCCACACCTAGGAAGGGAAGGAGGAAAAACTGATGGGGCAGAGGAAAAAAACTTAACTGTGTTGTGGGCCCAGCACAGCCTCAGTCTACCTGAAGGGCACTCTGAAGCAACCATGTTCATCAAGAGTGTCCACTTCAGGCCGGGCGGTGGCTCACGCCTGTAATCCCAGCACTTTGGGAGGCTGAGGTGGGCAGATCAGGAGGTAGGAGATCGAGACCATCCTGGCTCACATGGTGAAACTCCGTCTCTACTAAAAATACGAAAAAATTAACCGGGCGTGGTGGCGGACACCTACAGTCCCAGCTACTAGGGAGGCTGGGGCAGGAGAATGGCGTGAACCTGGGAGGCGGAGCTTGCAGTGAGCCGAGATCGCGCCCCTGCACTCCAGCCTGGCGGACAGAGCCAGACTCCATCTCAAAAAAAGAAAAAAAAAAAAAATTGTCCCCTTCAGACTGGAATGATGAGGCCTGTGTATCCTGCTTCACCCAGTGACTGAATGAGGCTGCCCCAAGAGGGCAGCAGCCTTGGGTGACCCAAAATCACCCCCAGACCAAGGACCCCCAAAGAGCCAAAAGCTAGAGGCCGCCCACTGACCGCAAGCCCTGCAGCTAGGCAGCACATCTTCTTTGGTGGGGAAGATGGAGGAGGGGGTGAGTGGAACAACTTCATGCCTTCCACAGTCTTCTACCCAGGCTCTTCCAAGCTCCCCATAGCATCATCCTCTTAGGCAACATCTTTTACTAAATATTGCATTAGATGCTAGTGGCATCTGTCCCATATCCCTTCAGCCCTCCCTGTTTCATCTGCGGCTGTGGTTGACAGTTTTTATGCAAGCTAACAGCTTCTCCCTCTTGCCACTGGGGTCAGTTAACTTTCAGTTACAGACAAACCTGTTTAAAACGCAAACAGGCATATACCTCTTAGAAGAGAACAAAAATGTGGCCTTTTCAGATCTTAGACTTTAAGAAATTTTGGAACCAGGAATTGACAAACAGTGCTTGGAATTCAAGGACTGAACTGGCCCCAGGCATTTCTAAAAGAAATTCCAACTCAGTAGAGAGAGTAATTTGAACTTGCATTTCCCATGAGCAAACTTTCATGATCCTGTAGCTATAACACGACTGGATAGTGAGAACATAACCACTGCTGGTATCATCCCAACTTGTCCGCCTACAGTGTTAGCCTTTGGGCTTCCTGGGATATCTGAGTGGCAAGTTACCCATGAAATACATTAGGCAAACAGGATTCGATGAAAGAAGGAGGAAATTCTTTCCACACTTTGGATGTTTATATTTTAGATCTAAATTGCGGCATGTACATACTGGTTCTTTCCTTAATCATTGGCTTATTGCAGTTGAAGTTCACATTAATAAAGGAATGTTTTCTGTGTAAAGAAAGACAACCCTGCTGATTTCCTGCTGTAGGACAGGCTATCCTGGAACTCGGGCAGGCTGGGCAGTTGTCTACACCCAACCCTGATCCTCTTAGTGTTTCTTCAGATGTTAGGCCTGCACCTTCAACTACAAATTAGGCAAAGCTAAGAGACATACATGACTAATTTCATATATTAATTTTATATATTCCTATATTAATTTCCCAAAAAGATTTTAAACGAAGGTTATACAATGAAGCTAATCAAATAGAAGTGGCAAATCAAGATAAGGAAAGAAAACCAGAGATTTCATGGGAGCAAAAGGGCTGTTGTAACCGCATCAGAATGTGGGCATGAGGTCCTAGTTTCCAGAGCAGTAAAAACAAAACAAACAACAACAACAACAAAACACACACACACAAAAAAAACCACCAAGTTACACAGTTCTCATCAGAAAGAGGAGCGCATTCCAGATTCTTAACAGAGATGCATTTTCCCTCCCAAATTTCTAAAATTTAAACATTAACAAATTTATTTTTATTTTTTATTTTTATACTTTAAGTTCTGAGATATATGTGCAGAACGTGCAGATTCGTTACCTAGGTATATGTGTGCCACGGTGGCTTGGTGCATCTATCAACCCGTCACCTATGTTTTAAGCCTCTCATGCATTAGCCATTTGTCCTGATGCTCTCCCTCACCTCGCCTCTGCTCCGACAGGCCTGTGTGTGTGTTGTTCCCCTCTCTGTCCATGTGTTCTCATTGTTCAGCTCTCGTTTATGAATGAGAACATGCAGTGTTTGGTTTTCTCTTCCTGTGTTAATTTGCTGAGGATGATGGCTTCCAGCTACATCCATGTCCCTGCAAAGGACATGATCTCATTCATTTTTGTGGCTGCATAATTTTCCATGGTACATATGTACCACATTTTCTTTATCCAGTCTATCATTGATGGGCATTTGGGTTGATTCCATGTCTTTACTACTCTGAATAGTGCTGCATGTACATGTACCTTTATGATAGAATGATTTATATTCCTTTCGGTATATACCTAGTAATGGGATTGCTGGGTCAAATGGTATTTCTGGTTCCAGATCCTTGAGGAATCAACACACTGTCTTTCACAATGGTTAAACTAATTTACATTCCCACCAACAACGTAAAAGCATTCCTATTTCTCCACAGCCTTGCCAGCATCTGTTGTTTCTTGACTTTTTAATAATTGCCATTCTGACTGGCATGAGATGGTATCTCACTGTGGTTTTGATTTGCATTTCCCTAATGATCAGGAATCTTGAGCTTTTCTTCATGTGTTTATTGGCTGCAAAAATGTCTTCTTTGGAGAAGTATCTGTTCATATCCTTTGCCCACTTTTTGATAGGTTTGTTTTTCTTGTAAATTTGTTTAAGTTCCTAGTTAATTCTGGATATTAGATTTTTGTCAGATGAGTAGATTGCAAAAATTTTCTCCCATTCTGTAGGTTGCCTGTTCTCTCTGATGATAATTTCTTTTGCTGTGCAGAAACTCTTTAATTAGATCCCATTTGTCAATTTTAGCCTTTGTTGCAATTGCCTTTGGCAATTTTATCATAAAATCTTTGCCCATGCCTATGTCTTGAATGGTATTGCCTAGGTTTTCTTCTAGGTTGTTTATGTTTTTGGGTTTTACATTTAAGTCTTTAATCCATCTTGAGTTAATTTTTGTATAAGGTGTAAGGAAAGGGTCCAGTTTCAGTTTTCTGCATATGACTAGCCAGTTTTTCCCAGCACCATTTATTAAATAGGAAATTCTTTCTCATTGCTTATTTTTGTCAGGTTTGTTGAAGATTAGATGGTTGTGGATGTGTGGTGGTATTTCCAAGGTCTCTATTCTGTTCCATTGGTCTATATGTCTGTTTTGGTACCAGTACCATGCTGTTTTGGTTACTGTAGCCTTATAATATAGTTTGAAGTCAGGTAGTGTGATGCCTCCAACTTTGTACTTTTTCCTTAGGATTGCCTTGGCTATGTGGGCTCTTTTTTGGTTCCATATGAATTTTAAAGTAGTTTTTTCTAATTCTGTGAAGAATGTTGATGGTAGTTTGATGGGAATAGCATTGAATCTATTAATTACTTTGGGCAGTATGGCCATTTTCACAATAGTGATTCTTCCTATCCATGAGGATGGAAGGTTTTTCCATTTGCTTGTGTCCTCTCTTATTTCCTTGAGCAGTGGTTTGTATTTCCCCTTGAAGAGGTCCTTCATGTCCGTTGTTAGCTATATTTCTAGATATTTCATTCTCTTTATAGCAATTGTGAATGGGAGTTCATTCATGATTTGGCTCTCTGCTTGTTTATTGTTGGTGTATAGGAATGTTCGTGAATTTTGCACATTGGTTTTTGTATCCTGAGACTTTGCTGAAGTTGCTTATCAGCTTAAGGAGTTTTTGGGCTGAGAAGATGGGGTTTTCTAAATATAAGATCATGTCATCTGCAAACAGAGACAATTTGACTTCCTCTCTTCCTATTTGAATACCTTTTATTTCTTTCTTTTGCCTGATTGCCCTGGCCAGAACTTCCAATACTATGTTGAATGGGAGTGGTTTTTAAATTTTTAAATGCCTAATTAAAAAATAAAATGTGGCCAGGTGTGGTGGCTTACTCCTATAATCCAGCACTTTGGGATGCCAAGGCTGGTGGATCACCTTAGGTCAGGAGTTCGAGACCAACTTGGCCAAGATGGTGAGACTCTGTCTATACTGAAAAAAAGAAAAAAAGATACAAAAATTAGCCGGGTATGGTGGCAGACACCTGTAATCCCAGCTACTTGGGAGACTGAGGCACAAGAATCGCTTGAACCTGGGAGGCAGAGGATGCAGTAAGCCGAGGTCACGCCATTGCACTCCAGCCTGGGTGATAAGGAGAAACTCCGTCTCAAAATAAATAAGCAAGTAAGTAAATAAATAAATAAAATCTAACATTTCGAAGGTAAATTTCTCATGTGGAACTTTACTTTTCAGATACTGATTGATAATGCATGATACTGATTGATGTAATGTGTAACAATTTTCCAGCATAGATAGAAGTAAATTTTCCATAGCTTGGCTAAGCATGGTGGCTCAACTTTAATCTTAGCACTTTGGGAGGCCAAGGTGGGAGGATTGCTTGAGCCTAGGACTTTGAGACCAGCCTGGGCAACATAGCAAGACCCCATTTCAGCTTTTAAAAATAAAAGAATAAAATTTAAAATATATATATATGTATCTCCTTCAGCCCTTATAGGGGAAAGAATGTGGGTTTTGTTTTCAGGAAGACCTGGGTTTAAATCCCAACTTCACTAGTCACTATTTGAAGGAGCTAGAGAAATTGTTTACTCTCTTTGAAGTTCAGTTTCCCTCTCAGGAGAGCAGAGATGATGAAATCTTCATCACAAGGTTGTCACAAGGATTACATACAATAACATACGTAAAACTCTAATCTGGTACTTAAGAGATGTGATTTTCTTTTCCCATACAGGCATGCTCTCTCTTTTTTTTTTTTTCTTGGTGTATCAGTCAGAGTCCTGCTAGAAAAAAGATTGCAGAGGTATAACATGTAGCACAAGGATGATTTTCGAAGTTGTAGATGTTTATGGGATGGCGATGTTCCCAGAGACTTGCAGGAACAGGGAGCCATTCTCACCTGAGCAGTAGGGATGGGACCCATCATCAGAGTCTGGGGAGGGAATTGTGGCCAGGGGACAGGGAGGGCCCCTGACAAAAACTTTGGTAAAGGCATACCACTATTGCTAAAACCATGGCCAGTCGGGGAAGGAGCCAGGGAAATCCAGGCCGTAGGCTCTCTCTCCTCCTACATCAACAGCTGCTGCTACCTCCATCAGCCTAACCCAGCTGGAGGCCAGGGGGAGAGGTGACTTAAGTGATGTGGTCTGTATAAGTCATCCTCCCAGGGCACAGAGCAGGGTGGGGAGGAGTAGAGTGGGTCTAAAAAAACAATCCAAGACTGTCCAGCACACATGGATGAAAACCTTGATGCAAAAGGCAAAAGCAGGTCATGGAAGTACAGCTAACTGAAAGGGATTTTGTGAGGATTTGGAGTTTTCCTGTGATGACTCAGAGTACTTCCAGGGAGTACACGTATAAATACGCGCATCTTGCATCAGTCTGGCTTTGGGATGCAGAGAGCACACAGTGAAAACTGATGCTCTCTACCAGGGCCAGGCTTGCTGTAGCTTCACACTCCTCCACACTTTAGAAAACCTGCAGGTGACCAGCAGGGAAGATGCGTCTGATGTTGCCTTCTGCACCCCCTGTCCACCCTGATAAGATGTTATCAATGACAATGCGTGCCCGAAACTTCATTAGCAATTTTAATTTCACCTCATCCGGTGGTCCTGTGATCTCGCCCTGCCTCAATATGCTTTGTGATGTTTTATTACCTTGTGAAGTATGTGATCTCTGTGACCCACATCCTATTTGTGCACTCCCTCCCCTTTTGAAAATCGCTGATAAAAACTTGCTGGTTTCACGGCTCGGGGAACATCATCGGTCCTGCTGACATGTGATGTCTCCCCCGGACATGCAGCTTTAAATTTCTCTCTCTTGTGCTCTTTCCCTTTATTTCTCAACCCAGCCGAGGCACTTAGGAAATAGAAAAGAACCCACGTTAAACATCGGGAGCGGGTTCTCCCTATACACCAGAAGTGGCTCGTCCAGGCTCTGCAGGCTGAGTCCATAGACTGTCAGAGAGTTGGTACTTCGCTGACTGAGGCCCCACATCACAGGGGTGGGCCAAGGTCAGTGAAGCCCTGCACGTATTCAAAGAAGTTATTTCCACTTATCACCACCAAGGGGGAGAAACAGGAATGTTTTGCCTACTATGAAATGAGTAATGAATGGACAAATAAATATTTCTAAATAGCATACTCTTCATGTAAACCTACCTTGCTAAAATAACTGAAAAATTTAAAAACACACACACACTTCTTTTTTAATGCTTTATTTTGGTAAAATATATATAACATAAAATTTATCATCTTAGGCTGAGGGCAGTGGCTCATGCCTGTAATCACAGCACTTTGGGAAGCTGAGGCGCCTGAGGTCAGCAGTTCAAGACCAGTCTGACCAAAATGGTCATAAGTGTTGAAGGAGATATAGAATTTTTTAAAAATTTTATTCTTTTATTTTAAAAAGTTGAAATGGGGTCTTGCTATGTTGCCCAGCCTGGTCTCAAACTCCTAGACTCTTATGGCCTTTTTTCTTTTTTTTTTCCTGAGATGAAATCTGTCTCTGTTGTCCAGGCTGGAGCACAGTGGCATTATCTGGCTCACTGCAACCTCTGCCCCCAGGTTCAAGCAATTCTCCTGTCTCAGCCTACCAAGTAGCTGGAATTACAGGCACCCACCACCATGCCTGGCTAATTTTTGTATTTTTAGTAGAGACAAGGTTTCACCACATTGGCCAGGCTGGTTTCAAACTCCTTGATCTCAGGCGATCCTCCCGCCTTGGCCTACCAAAGTGCTGGGATTACCGGCATGAGCCACCACACCTGGACCCCTTCTTTCAATTATTTTGGGTAGATACCTAGAAGCAGAATTGCAGGATCATATGGGAATTATATGTTTAATGTTTCGAGGCGCTACCATACTGTCTTCCACATCGGTGTGCCGTTTAACATTTCACCAATAGTGCACAAGGGTTCTAATTTCTCTATATCCTCATCAACACTTGTTACTTTCTGTTTATTTTTGATTTTTGATAATAGCCATCCTAATGGGTGTGAAGTGGTATCTCAACAGGGTTTTGATTTGCATTTCCGTAATGATTACTGATATGGAGCATCTTTTCATGTGCATATTGTCCATCTGTATATCTTCTTTGGAGAAATGTCTATTCCAGTCTTCTGTCTTTTTTTTTTTTTTTTTTTTGAGATGGAGTCTCACTGTGTTGCCCAGGCTGGAGTGCAGTGGCATTATCTTGGCTCACCGCAACCTCCACCTCCCAGATTCAAGTGATTTTCTTGCCTGAGCCTCCCAAGTAGCTGGGATTTCAGGCGTGCATCACCACACCCAGCTAT
Organism: Papio anubis; assembly: GCF_008728515.1. Lineage (NCBI taxonomy): Eukaryota > Metazoa > Chordata > Mammalia > Primates > Cercopithecidae > Papio > Papio anubis. The sequence continues at coordinate 84,106,052 of NC_044986.1, forward strand.
TTTTTGTATTTTTCATTGAGATGGAGTTTCACCATGTTGGCCAGGCTGGTCTCAAACTCCTGATCTCAAGTGATCCACCCACCTCGGCCTCCCAAAGTGCTGGGGTTACAGGTATGAGCCACCACACCCAGCCTTCTGCCCATTTTTAAATTGGGTTGTTTCTTTTATATAATTGAGTTGTAGGAGTTCTTTGTATATTTTGGTTATTAACCCCTTATCAAATATACGATTTGTAAATATTCTTTCCCATTCTGTGGGATAACTTTTCACTCTGTTGATAGTGTCCTTTGAGGCACAAAATTTTTCAATTTTAAGGAAGCCCAACATAACTATTTTCTCTTTTGTTTCCTATCCTTTTGGTGTCATATTGAAGAAATAATTGCCAAATCCAATGCCATGAACCATTTCCCCTATGTTTTCCTCTAAGAGTATTATAGTGTTAGGTCTTACATTTAGGTATTTGATTCATTCTGGGTTAATTTCTGTATCTGGTGTAAGGGAGGGTCCAACTTCATTCTTCTGCATATGGACATTCAGTTTACACAGCATCATTTGTTGAAAAGACTGTTCTTTTCCCATTGAACGATTTTACCACCCTTGCCATTTGACTATATATTGGAAGGTTCATTTCCAGGCCTTCTATTCTACTCCATTGGTCTATATGACTAGCACCGCATGATTTTGATTACTGTAGCTTTGTAAAAAGTTTGTTTTTGTTTTTTTTTGGAAATGGAGTCTCGCTCTGTCACTAAGGCTGGAGTGCAGTGGGGTGATCTCAGCTCACTGCAATCTCCACCTCCTGGGTTCAAGTGATTCTCCTGCCTCAGCCTCCTGAGTAGCTGGGATTACAGATGCGCACCACCACACCCAGCTAATTTTTATATTTTTAGTGGGGATGGGTTTTCACCATGTTGATCAGGCTGGTCTTGAGCTCCTGACCTTGTGAGCTGCCCGCCTCGGCCTCCCAAAGTGTTAGAATTACAGGTGTGAGCCACTGCGCCTGGCCAAAAGTTTTGAAATAAGGAAGTGTGAGTCCTCCAATTTTGTTTTTATTTTAAGATTGTTTTCGCTATTTGAGGTCCCTTGAGATTCCATATAAATTTTAGGTTTGTTTGTATTTCTGCAAAAAAAGTTACTGAATTTTTGATACGAATAGCATTGGATCTTAGCAATATTAAGTCTTCCAATCCACAACCATGGGTGCCTTTTCATTTATTTGTGTATTTAATTTCTTTTATAAGTGTTTTGTAGTTTTTAGTATGCAAGTCTTCACACTAAAGTAAACCAAGGAAGTTAAGTTCACTCCTAAGTATTTTATTATTTTTGGTATTATTGTAAATATAATTTTCTTAATTTCCTTTTTAGATTGCTCATCATGAGTATATAGAAATTCAATTGATTTTCGTGTGTTGATTTCGTATACTACAACTTTGCTAAATTCAATTATTAGCTCTGACAGGTATTTTGTATAATTTAGGGTTTTCTACATGTAAGATCATGTCACCTGCAAATAGAGATAATTTACTTCTTCCTTTCTAGTCTGAATGCCTTTTATTTATTTTTCTTGCCTAATAAGTCTGGTTAAAACTTCTAATACTATATTGAATAGAAATGGTGAAAGTGGGCACCCTTGTCTTGTTCCTGATCTTAGGAGAGAAGCTTTCCATTTTTCTCCACTGAGAATAAAGTTCTCTATGGATTTTTCCTACATGGTCTTTATTATGCGGAGGACACATACACTTCTTAAGTGCTTTCCATGTGCCAAGCATTTCTAAATGCTCTGTATATATTATCTCCTTAATTGCATATAACTCTGTGAAATAGGCTCTATTATCCCTCTTTTTTTCAGATGAGAAAACTATTGCATGGAGAGGTATGTTCTCCCTGTAAATGAGATGATTTCTGTATGTGGGTTTTATTTTTACATATGGCAGGTTGGTTTTATTAAAATAACGATTTATTTAGTTATATTAAACTTTAATTTTAAACAAACCAACTTTGTAGCATTATCAATCGCCCCATGTTGTGAATTTAGATCACACAATCACTTATTAGATGACAGACTGCTGCAGTACAGTGCTAAAAGTCATGATTACTACATATCCTACTTAGAACACAACTGTTTGGATTTTTCTTTTTTTTTTTGAGACAGAGTGTCTCTCTGTCACCCAGGCTGGCATGCAGTGGCATGCAACCTCAATTTCCTGGGCTCAAGTGATCTAAGATTCTTAGCAAATACATTTCCACTTAAAAATCTAATATATAGGCCGGGCACTGTGGCTCATGCCTGTATTCCCAGTACTTTGGGAGGCTGAGGCAGGTGCATCACTTGAGGTCAGGAGTTTGAGACTAGCCTGGCCAACATGGTGAAATCCCGTCTCTACTAAAAATACAAAAATTAGCCAGATGTGGTGGCGGATGCCTGTAATCCCAGCTACTCAGGAGGCCCAGGCAAGAGAATCGCTTAAACCCCGACAGAACAATATCCTGTTTCAAAACAAGGAAACAGTTTTTTTGTTGTTGTTGTTTTGAGATAGAGTCTTGCTCTGTCGCCCGGGCTGGAGTGCAGTGCTGCGATATTGGCTCACTGCAACCTCTGCCTCCCGGATTCAAGTGATTCTCCTACCTCAACTTCCTGAGTAGCTGGAACTACAGGCACACGCCACCATGCCCAGATAATTTTTATGTTTTTGGTAGAGGTGGGGTTTCACCATGTTGGCCAGGATGGTCTCAATCTCTTGACCTCGTGATCCACCTGCCTCTGCCTCCCAAAATGTTGTGATCACAGGCGTGAGCCACCGTAGCTGGCCTATATATATATTTTTAATATATATATAATATTTTAATATTTTTTAATCTAACATATTAATGTAATTTTTAATATTTGTAAAAATCATAGAAAACCTTCCCAGATAAGAACAGCTACTACCACTTCGTAACGTACAATAACTCAGTTAAACAGCTTAAGAACTCACTGTAGTTTAGTGGTTAAGACCCAGCACTCCCAAGCTATATGATCTGGATTCAAGTCCTGCCTCTATTATATATACATGTGACTAGGCCACTGCACTCCAGCCTGTGCAACACAGCAAGACGCTGTCTCAGGAAAAAATGTTTTAAAAAGAATGGTGAAAATGTAATACGTCATTTGGGAACATGTCCTAATAATGTAATAACATATATGTAGAATAAGTTCATTTTTATAAAGCAAGCATATAATTGTACAAGAGTACAAAAAAAAATGGCCAGGCATGGTCTTGTAATGCCAGCATTTTAGGAGGCCGAGGTGGGTGAATCACCAGAGGTCAGGAGTTCGAGACCAGCTTGGTCAACTTAATGAAACCTTGTCTCTACTGAAAATACAAAAAAATTAGCTGGGTGGGCATGGTATCAGGCACCTGTTTAATTCCAGTCACTTGGGAGGCTGAGGTGGGAGAATTGCTTGAACCCAGGAGGCAGAGGATGCAGTGAGCCAATGGCATGCCACTGGACTTTAGACTGGGCGACAGAGTGAGACTCTGTCTCAAAAAACAAAACAAAACAAAACAAAACAGTAGCAAGAAAGGCCAGCTTGGTACCCTATGCTGGTCTTTTGACTCACCTTGGCTCGCCAGACCTGGTCCCACTCAGGGCAAGCAATTGGGTCCTCTCCCACCACTAAGGCCGACAGCAGCTCCTTCCAAATCTGATGCTATCAGGCAGTGTTCTCAGCATCTTCCTCGCTCAGGTGTCCAAAGGGCCCTAGCCAGCAAGACACTGGGCTCAGTGTGTGCCCGGGAGGGAGCAACTGGGTCTGTGGCCTGCACCCCTTGGTCAATCCAACTCGGCCACCCTGAGCAGGACTGAGGGCTGCCCCAAAGCTTCACAGTCGGGGTGGTTGCAAATTACATTCTAGGCTGTCTTAGGACTATGTATTCTACGTATTGCAAGCATTTTTTTTTTTTTTTTTTGCAAGGTGGATGGATGAAAAGAGAGAGAGAGGGAGAGATAAAGGAGCATGGGCGAACATTCATTGTAAAATCCCAGTGGTGGACAGAAGTGTGTTTGTATTCATTGCACAATCCTTTCCACTCACCTATAGGTTTGAAGATTTCAACAATAAAGGGTGGAAGAAAACCAAGGAACTAAAGAAGAAAATCATACTTGGACATAGACAACCAGAAGTCATGATACATCCTGGGTGACAAGTGACTGATGAGAGGCACAGACCAAGCCCTTGGGCTTCAGGGAGTCAGAGGGGCTGGTCATCAGGGAAGGCTTCCAGGATGAGGTGCCCTTTGAACAGGGCTGTGCGGGACAGGTGGGCTTGACCCTTCAAGGTGAGGCAGTGCTTGCAGAGTGCCTATGCCCCACCTGTTCCCACCTCTGCACAGGGCGCCCAGAGCAGGGAGTGGCCCCTGGAGGGCCTGGAGTTCCTGCTAAGGAGCCTCAGACACCTGCCAGGCTTGGAAGGGAGGTGCCTGTCAAAACCCTCCAGCCGTGTGTTGGGGTGGGCTCAGGACTGGCCTGGAGCAGTGAGGCCAGCAGAGGCCTCTGCCAGGCTGGATATGAGGCCTACGACTGAACAGGGAAGTCTGGGCTGCCTGCTCTCTGGAGCCCTCCTGGCTTCTTGGTGGCAGCCTGCTGACAGGGCTCATTCTGCTGCATTTGGGTTTCAGGCTCCTGCCTTGGCCTTTCCCTGCTGTGACCGTCACCCTCCATGTGGGGCAGCTTTGCCCAAGTTAGCCAACAGCTGACAGTTCAGGGCTGTGACTGCCAGGCCACATGGGCAGAGGCAGAGGGCCGAGCTGGTGGGCAGAGGGCACCTGTCACCTCGACTCAGCTGCCTCCAGGGAGGAGTGACGACTCACATCCTCACCTGGGGTTGACAGGGCTGCTCACACGCCACAGCCTGTGCATGTCCAGGGGACATCATCAGAGGAGCACAGCTGTCACAACTGCTGCACGACTGAGTGGCTTTAAATCAGGAGCAGCAGAAAGAGACCCCGAGGGGGAGGGGAGCTCTCTACGTCACCCCAACCCTCAGCTCTGCATCAGGAAGAGGCGAGGTTGGGGACAGAGGCCAGGACCAATCATGGAAGTGTCAGCACAGCTCCTGTTTTGGGGATCTACCAGTTCCCAGCTGTGTGCCAGTCCCCGCATACCCCAGTGCCTTGGGACTCACAACAGGCCCTAGAAGTGAACTCCGAAAGCTCCTGTGTTGGGAGAAAAGCTGAGTGTTGGGAGAGAAGCTGAGGCAGGGCTTGCATGTCTCCTAGACTTGCTAGCTCCTTGCTTCTAGCACTCTCATTATCTCAAGCAGCTATATGTTTCTCATTCACTTGATATACCGTTTCCTTTCAACCCCCACATCCTCGCCATCTGTTTCTTTGTTTGAGCACCAATAAATAGCATGGGCTCCCAGAGCCTGGGGCCTTTGCAGCCTCCACACTCAAGATGGCCCCCTGGTCCCACTTTGTCTCTCAAACTGTCTTTTTCTCACTCCTTTGACTCTGCTGGACTTCCTCACTCCCACAATCTGGTGTTGGGTCTCATCACCCCAACACTCCAGGACCCCTGCGGGCCGCTGGGCCTACAGCACTGATCACACCAGGGCATGGCCAGGTGCCGCTACCTCATCCTCTAGGGGAGAGGCTGCCAAGAGCCAAGCACTTGCTACCCAGAGACCCCTAGAGTGAGGAAGGTCTCAGGCCAGCACCCATTTTACAAAAGAGGAGCTGAGAGGAGCAGGTCCCTTCTCACCAGGCTGCCTGAACTCTCACCTATTAGCAGCCTGCACTACCTCTGCCTGAGGGCAGCTCCAGCCAGGACTCCACGAGCACAGGCCTGTGGCACAGGCAGGGGGAGGAGCAGCCGGGCTTTCCTGTGGGCAGAGCCTGCAGGCAGCCCTGCTGGCATCTCTGGGCCCAGGAATATAGGACTCCAGGTCAGTGGCACCTGGGCAGGGGACCCCACAGCCACCTCAATGCCTTTCCTCACCAGCCCTGCCTTTTCCTGACAAGAGCTGCAGCAACACAGTAGGGAGGGGAGTCGGCGGCTGTGGACAGCCTTCTGCATGAGACACATTCAGGGAATGCAAGTCACTCAGAGGGGAAACAAGGAAGGGAGGAGGAAGACTAAGGTGCGTGCAAGGGGGCAAACCCCTTGGCTCTTCCCTTTTCCTTTTCACACAGCCCAGCTGGAGGGCAAGCACCTCAGGATTATGAGCACCAGGGGTGCACACACAGGGTCCCACACAGTTCTCGGAACTCCATGGGGCGGGGGCTTACTATGCTCACTGCACCGGGGAGGGACCTGGAGCTCAGAGCAGGTGAGCAACTTGCTCCAAGAGGCAGGGCAGGGGTGGCCTTGCAGAATCTGCACACAGAGCTCTCTGAGGCTCTCGCCCAGCTCTGTTCCCCCTACGGGACCACCATAGGGATGGCAGATGCTTAAACCTGGAGTTGAAATTTTCCATCTGCCGAATTGCCTGCAAGAAAATGAAGAAATATTGAGCCTGGACAGTGAAATGTTACCACTGATGCTCTAAGACCTTGTAAACTAGAATAGATTCTTGGAGCTCAAGGGATCTATACATTTCTAAATCCTGCCTGCAAGGATGTGTGTCCTTCAGGCACCATTTTCTGAAGCTTGTGGAGACCCTCTTTTATTTTCTTCCTGAAAAAACTCCAAAATGGTGGTTGACGTGGAAAGACATGAACTGTTAAAAATTAGCTCCCAAGTTATCTGGGAGTCACTGTTCATTGTGCAAGGCCTCCTGGATGGAGGAGGAGGTCAGGCAAGGGCTCTGTGACATTGACCATAGACTTCAGGCCTTATGATCTCATCCTAGTTCCAGGGAATGCAGGCCTAGGGAATCTCACCAGGGCCCCGCTTAGACCATCTCTGGTGACAGTTGGAGCTTCCCATGGATGAGCAACTGTGAGTTAGGAACCGCAATGGGGTCACATTCCTAACCCTAACCCTAACCCTAACTCTGAAACAGGGATGGGCAACTGAGAGTCAGCGACTGACAATGGGGTTGACATTCCTAACTCTAACTCTAATCTTCACCCTAACCCTAATCCTGAACCAGGGATGGGCAACTGAGAGTCAGCCACTGACAATGGGGTTGACATTCCTAACTCTAACTCTAACCCAAACCGTAACCCTAACAAAGACTCTCTTGTGTTGGGCTCTCCATCCTTTGACAGGTAGGGCTGCATTTGGGAAAAGTCATCCTGCCAAACCCCCAGCCCTGCACCCAGCCCCGACGGCCCCAGACCCCTGACTCTGACTCAATTTCCTCCTCTCTCTTTACCCTGCTACAGGAAATACCAAATCTGCTTAATTGGACTGCCTGGTCTCCTTGACTTTCTGTGCCCCTGAAATAAAAAGACCAAAGGCTGGAGAGGCAGCCCCGACGGCTATGCATGCAGGGGCTGAACACTGATCTGCAGGCTGGCTGGGAGATGTGGCCTGTCAGTTGCTGTTAAAACAGACAGAATGGGCTGGGGCAGCCAGGACTGGCTCTGGTGGCAGGACTGGGATGGGCCAGGGACTTAGGGTCAGGCTAATCCAATGTGACAGGCTGAGCCTGCACAGCAAGGCTGGGCAGAGCATGGACCCTGAAGGATGGCTTCCCACTGTGGGCAGAGCATCCCTGCCATGGCCGGAGCTCTGAGAGCCCTGCCCTGCCCAGCCCAGGAGGGGAGGAGGCCAGGCCCATCCATACCCAGAAGAGTCCACGGCCTGGCCTTCCTCTGGCCATGCCCAAACCCCGCTCCCTGTCTGGGTCACCCACCACAGTCCTCCCCCATAGACTTGCTTTTTACCACCTCACACCCACTCCAGTCTCTCTGCCAAACCCACAGCGCAGGGCACACAGATCCAAGCCTCCCCCCAGCTCAAGATGCGGCAGCCCACCTTGTATCCCCTCGAAGCTGCAGGTGGGGTCCAGGCCCCCATCCAGTCCTCAGTGTCCTCACCTCTCCTGTGCTTCACCTTATCTGGGCCAAGTTTTGGGCATGTGCATTGGAAGTGCCCTCACCTCCCGCCAAACAGGAAGTCTGCAGTGCACCCTGCTGGGCCTGGGCACCTTGCTAGGCCACCTCAAGCCACCTGAGCTTGCTCCTCCTACCTCTCTCCAGTTTCCCAGCCTGGCCTGGAGCTCAGAACCCCACTCAGGGACTCCCCTGTCTGGTCCTGCCAGCATCCCTGTGCTAAAGCCCCAGGAATCTCACCACCGGCTCTGACCCTGTCTCCCTCTCGCACTGGCCAGGACAGGGGGAACAGGCACAGAGCAGCAGCCCGCACAGGTGTGTGTTCACAGGACGCCCCCACCCCTCCGCCAGCCCCTGCACCCCGGGAATCCTCACAGCCACCTCCCAGAGAAGGAGGCAGGGCAGAGAGAGGGCAGGGGAGTGTGAAGTGGGGGAAGCTGAGAACTCCTGGAGCACAGGGGCCTGCAGGTAACCTTGCAGCCATGGGTAGAAGGATGCAGGGGAGCCAGGGCTAAGGTCAGGGTGGGTACTGTGAGTTGCCTTGTCCGGCCTGCCCTGTGTGCTGGCAGACTCCCAACCAAGGTCTCCGGGGATCCCTCAGCTCCCTGGAGCCACCTCTGGCTCAGCTCATCAGGCCTCCCTTTGGGGCTCAAAGCAGCACTCACTTGTCTGAGGTGAGCAGCAAGACAGTGTTGCCGTCCATGGAGTAGGTGACGAAGGACATCCGCATATTTGGTCTGAGACGGAATCAAGTGCTGGTGAAAAGCCGGAGGCACCGGCTCAGAAGCGAATGATGCCAATTCCCCACCTCCCACCCCAACTCTGTTACGAATTCCCTGTTATGATTGACAGGAGGCTTGACGCGGTGACTTTGTGACCTGCTGCTCTTCCCAATATCCTGCACGTTGACAACGCCAGTGGGAGGCACAGGACCTTTGGAGGGGCTACAAGAGGAAGCCTCCATTTCCCTTATAACAGCCCTCATGGTGTCCCTTAAAACTCCCAGATGCTGCCATTTGTTCACTGGAAGAGTTAGCCCAGGAGGACATTGCTGTGGGTGAGGAAGTCAAGGACTGGGAGGTCAGAGTGTTGGCAGTGAGAGGTCATTTGTGTGACACTGAAGTCTCCCAGGGGATAGCCAATCTGGAAGGAGATGGAAACTGCAGTGTTGCCAGAGTCCTTGTGAATGAGGGACATTCTGGTTCTTTACTGCTGTGCACCAGACCCCCCTCATTTAGGGACACAGAACAGTCCCATTTTATTACGCTCACAGGTTCTGAGGATCAGGCACTCAGGGCAGAGTAGGGAGGGCTTCCTCAAGTCTGGGGCCCCAGATAGGAAGGCTTGAGCAGCCCGACAAGACTTGAAGGATTGGGCACTAGAATTATCTGGAGGCTGCTCCACTCACAAGTGTGGCTCCTGGGCAGGAGGGCTCAAAAGCTGGGCTCAGCTGGAACTGTGAATGGAGACCCTGCATGTAGCCTCCCGGTGTGACCTGGGCTTCTTCTCAGCATGGCAGCTTCAGGATGCTTGGGCTTTTACAGGTGGCCCAGAGTTCCAAGCGTGAGTATTTCCAGTGAGCAAGGCAGTAATTGTAAAGTCGTTTATGATATCACTTTGGAAGTCACACAGTGTCACTTCCACTGTACTCTATTGGTCCAAGCAGTCACAGCTGCCTAGAGTCAGTGGGAGGAACACAGGCCCCCTCTCTAGGGCAGCAGTGTGGACGGGTTCACATCCCAGTGTCAAAACTGCTATACGACCAATGCTTTGAATGGCAGAGACATTAGTGTGTGGAAAAATGTGGACACTGATGATGGGATTCAAGTTGGACTCAGAAAAGTTAGACTGTGATAGTTAGAAACACCTTAATTTTATTTTCTTCATTTTTGTATGCAGAAGTAATATATGGGCCAGGCGCGGTGGCTCACGCCTGTAATCCCAGCACTTTGGGAGGCCGAGGCGGGTGGATCACGAGGTCAGGAGATCGAGACCATCCTGGCTAACATGGTGAAACCCCGTCTCTACTAAAAATACAAAAAACTAGCCGGGCGTGGTGGCGGGCGCCTGTAGTCCCAGCTACTCGGAGGCTGAGGCGGGAGAATGGCGTGAACCCGGGAGGTGGAGCTTGCAGTGAGCCGAGATCGCGCCACTGCACTCCAGCCTGGGCGACAGAGCGAGACTCCGTCTCAAAAAAAAAAAAAAAAAAAAAAAGTAATATATGATTAAAAATCCTTCTTCAATAAGTCTAAAATAGATCTTTCAACATATTTAACACAAAAATTACAAGTGACAGCCAAGCAGAGTGGCTCATGCCTGTAATCTCAGCACTTGGGAGGCTGAGGATGGCAGATGACTTAAGGTCAGGATTTTGAGAGCTGCCTGGCCAGCATGGCGAAACCCATCTCTACCAAAAATACAAAAACTAGCCAGGCATGGTGGTGCACATCTGTAATCCCAACTACTCGGAAGGCTGAGGCAGAAAAATCACTTGAATTTGGGAGGCAGAGGTTGCAGATTGCAAGATTGCACCATTGCATGCCAGCCTGAGTGAGACTGTTTCTAAAAAAAAAAAAGAAAATTACAAGTGATAAAAAGCTCTGGGTTAGTGGACTTTGGGGGGTTTTGTCTTGCTTTGGAGTGGTGTTTAAAATAATGGATTATTTTAAATAAGTGGTATTTTAAAATGGGTAAAGTTGGTGTAATTCCTCCGAAAGCATATTAGGTTTTCTTGCTTCACATCCTTCATGACTCTTGGTAGTGCCATATTTTATATTTTTGATTTCTAATTATGTTTTGATGTCGAATCAAAAGACAAAAGTATTGTCTTAATTTGCAGTTTCCTAATTACTAAAGGGTTGTTCATCTGTTCACATGATTTTGGGTGATTCGTGTTCCCTCCTTTGCGAAGTGCCTACTCATGCCTGTGTGTCTATTCTTGATTTGGGTGCTCGTCTTTTGCATATTGATTCATTCACATTCTTTAAATTCTGAATACTAATCCAATTGTTGCAAATATCTTCTTGCATGGTGTGGCTTGTTTTTTCACTCTATTTGTTGTCCCTTAATAAAGCAAAAGGTGTTCATCTTAATCAAGTTGTTTGTCATTTTCTTTTTCTTTCTTTTTTTTTGTTGTTGGTTTTTTTTTGTTTTGTTTTGTTTTGTTTTGAGACAGAGTCTTGCTCTGTTGCCCAGGCTGTAGTGCAGTGGTGTGATCTCGGCTCACTGCAACCTCTGCCTCCCGGGTTCAAGCAATTCTCTGCCTCAGCTTCCCAAGTAGCTGGAATTACAGGTGCCCACCACCACAACCGGCTACTGTTTGTATTTTTAGTAGAGATGGGGTTTCACCATCTTGGCCAGGCTGGTCTTGAACTCCTGACCTAGTGATCAACCTGCCTCAGTCTCCCAAAGTGCTTGTTATTTTCTTAAACTTTAAGATTTGCTCTGTTTTGTATCTTAAGAATTTCTTCCCTGTTACAGGTGAAATACGTTTTATTTTCGTGATTTGTGCCAGATATTTGATTTCATTTTTTGCCATGTAGATAACAAATTGTCCCAGCTCCATTTGTGGAAAATTCCATCTTTTCCCCACTGATCTTGTCACTACTTGTGTTTCAAGTTCCATATAGATTTGACTCTGTATTTATTTATTTATTTATTTATTTATTTATTTATTTATTTGGAGATGGAGTCTCTCTCTGTTGTCCAGGCTGTGTAGTGCAGTGGCACGATCTCGGCTCACTGCAACCTCTGCCTCCCAGGTTCAAGCAATTATAATGCCTCAGTCTCCCGAGTAGCTGGGACTATAGGCACTCACCACACTGTGCCTGGCTAATTTTTGTGTTTTTAGTACAGACTAGGTTTCGCCATGTTGGCCAGGCTGCCAATCTCTTTATCTATTGGCTTATATTGATAGCATCCATACCACACTATCTTAATGACTATGTGGGGGAAGACTGTATTACCGTCCATTACTGTCCCTTTCCATTTAAGGGAGGGACTGTGTTCCCTGCCATGTTCGTTGCAGGTTTTGATTGACCAGTGGAAAGTTGACAGAAGTAATGTGTGCCACTTCTGGACAGAAAATGTTTAAGACTCTAGGTATGACTCAGGTGACCCCAATAGCCTGGTGCCTGAGCAACTAGGATGTGCAGCATTCCCTTGGGAACCTGGGATGGATACTTGGGAGAATGATATATACACATGAGAAATATAGTTGGTGCTTTTCAGATGATTAAATGAGGAGAGGGAAGGGGGTACCCAGAAGATAACCCAGCCTCATTTGACATATACCCAAAGTTCTACAGCAATTCTTCACACAATATGGTCAATCATCCACCTTTTTTTCTTCTGGTAATTATTGGCTATTTGCTCTTTGACATAAATTTTAGGATCAGCTCATCAAGTCTCCTCTCCCACAAAAACTTCTTAATATTTGATTACAATAACATTTAATTTTTTAAAAAAGTTTTTAAAAATTATAATTAATTTATAATTTTATAATTTTTTTAAAACAAGAATAAGAATTGTGCTGACTAGTTCTCCAACCCAATGTTGACTAGTGATGGAGGCATTCTTGATTTTAAAGAGAATGTTTCTAACATCACAATTAACAATGATATTCATTGAAGACTTTTGGTAGAAATTCTTTATCAGATTAGAAAGTTTCTCTACTAATCTTGGTTTGCTACGAGTCACAAATTAGTGTTGAATTTTATCTAAATGCTTTTTCTGGTGTTTTGTGATGAACATGTATTTCTGTCCAGTAATGTAAATTTAGTATGTTTAGATACATTAATGCATGCAAAACCAATTTTAAAACGTTATAAATAAACCTAACTTGGCCATGATATTTTAAAGCATGCCAGATAGAGTTTACTCATAATTTATAACTTTTTGTTTATCTATGATCATGAGAGAGATGGGTCCATACTTTCCGATTTCTGTGCTATCCTTATCTGTTTTTGGTATTAGGTCATAGGAGACTCATAAAATGCACCTGGAGGTTTGCTCTTTCTCCCAGGAAGGACTTTGAACATGATAAATATAATCGGCTCTTTGAATATCTGGTATGGTATCATCCTTGTGTTTTCTTTTGGGAAGACTTTAAAACGATATAATTTAATACTTCCTGGATGTTATGAATTCTGTCTCCCCCAAAATGTGTATGGTGAAGCCCTAACTGGTGATGTGACTGTTTTAGGACATAGGGGCGTTAAGGAGGTAATTAAGGTTAAATGAGGTCATAAGAATAAGGCCTTAATCAAATAGGACTTATGTCCTTATAAGAAGAGAAAGAGACACCAGAGTTTTCTCTTCAAGCATGCACAGAGCAAAGGCCATGTGAAAACTCCATGAGAAGGTCTCTGTTTGCAAGCCAAGAAGAGAAGTCTCATTAGAGACCAATCCTGGTGGCTGGCACCTTGATCATAGACTTTCAGCCTCCGGATTGGTAGCAAATATATTTTTATTGTTTAAGCCCCCCAGACTGTGGTATTTTCTCATGACACCCAGAGCAGACTAACACTTATTTATTTATTTATTATTATTATTATTTTTGAGACGGAGACTCACTTTGTCGCCCAGGCTGGAGTGCAGTGGCGTGATCTCAGTTCACTGCAACCTCTGCTTCCCAGGCTCAAGCGATTCTCCTGCCTCAGCCTCCAGAGTAGCTGAGACTACAGGGGCATGCCACCAGGCCCAGTTAATTTTTGTATTTTTAGAAGAGACAGGGTTTCACCATATTGCCCAGGCTGGTCTTGAACTCCTGCAAGTGATTGGCCTGCCTTGGATCCCAAAGTGCCAGGCATGCCTGGCCTTAACACTTATTTAGTGTTTCTATTTCTGTCAAATCATATGACATATTTTTCTAGGAATTTGAACATTTATTAGTATGCCTTGTTATAAAGTTGTTCAGAATGTTTAACTCTTATATTTCTGTGCTATCTGTAGTTACATCTTTTTAATTCCTATTATTGCTTAGTTGTGGCTTCTCTTTTTCTAGGCATTCTAGACAGGGAGGATATTGTCCCTAAGGGAGTGAAAATTAGTCTTGGGTGGGTCTTACTCTTTTAAAGTATAAAGCACAGATATGTATATAGTACATACTCTTTTAAAATATAAAACACCGATATGTATACAGTACATAAAGGGCGAACTAGTATATATGTGGAATCAAATTTTCATGGAGGTTAGTGGGGAGAGGCTATCAAGAAAAATAAAGCCTAAAACATTTCCCAGGATGGGAAGATTATAATGAAAAACAAAAAAGGATAGGAAGCACTGTCTTGTTTTCTGATCATTTTCACTATTGTCTATGTTAGCAAACCTTTCAAATAACCTTTAGCTTTGTTATTACTCTCTATTGTATTTTTTGTTTTCTATTTATAGTTATTTATTTAATATCCTCTACCTTTCACTTTCTGTGGGTTCATTTTGCTACTCTTTCTCATATTTTCATTTAGATTATTAGCTCTTTATTTTCATCCCTCTTTGATGCAAAATAAACCTAATAGGCCTCAAATTTCCCTCTAAGTTTCTCTTTCACTGAATCTCATAAGTTTTCATATGTAATATTTTATATCAGTTGATTTTAATATTTTAATTTCAGTGTTGACTTCTATTTTGATATATTCAATTTTCAACTTCCAATTTTATGTGGTTTTAAAAAATTCTTTTTGTCATTGATTTCCAGCCTAATTGCATTATAGTCAGAGAACATGGTCTGTAAGCTACTATTTCTTTGAATTCTATTGAAATTCATTTCAGTACATGATTTGGGGGAGGATTCTTTAGAAGACCATTAAAACCAAGTTTATTAATTGTGTTGTTCAAATCTTCTAAATTTTTAGTAACCTTGTGTCTACTCGACACATGCATGTTGAAATTTCTCAAAGGCATAGTGGGTTTTACAATTTTTCCTTATAGTTTATGTTTTTTGTTTTATTTTATTAGGTGCGTGCAAGTTTAGAATTGTTACGACTGTCTGGAAAATGCAGCTGATTGGGAACTGATCCTGTTAAACCCTGGTCACGCTTTCTCTATGCTGAAGACTCCCAGTTCCTTTTGGTTTCCCCAGCATCCCGGTCATATCTCTGTATCTTTTCCCATCCATCTGTTAAACTTTTTTATGTCCTTATGTATTAGATGTGTCTTTTTAAAGTATATAGCTAATTTTTGTTTTTGTTGCTTTTTTTTTGAGACATGGTCTCACTCTGTTGCCTAGGCTGGAGTGCAGTGGTGTGATCTTGGCTTACTGCAACCTCCGCCTCCTGGGTTCAAGACATTCTCGTGCCTCAGCCTCCCGAGTACCTGGGACTACAGGTGCGCACCAACACATCCGGTTAGTTTTTGTATGTTTTTGGTAGAGACGGGGATTCACTATGTTGGCCAGGCTGGTCTCGAACTCCTGACCTCGAATGATCCACCTACCTTGGCCTCCCAAAGTGCTGGGATTACAGGCGTAATCCCACCATGCCCGGCCAATTATTTTTTGAGTCAGGGTCTCACTCTGTTGCCCAAGCTAGAGTGTAGTGGGGCACTCATAGCTCACTATAACCTGAACTTCTAGGCTCAAGTGATCCTCCTGCCTCCCACAGTCTGGTACTAGGACTCTAGGTGTGCGCCACCACACCCAGCTAATTTTGTTTTTTGTGATTTGTTTGTTTGAGAGAAAAGGTTCTTGCTATGTTTTACAGACTGGCCTCAAGCAATCCTCCCACATCTGCCTCCCAGAGCTGTGGGATTACAGGCATGAGCTACGGTGCTGGATGGGATTTTTTCTTTTCTTTTCTTTTAGCAGACAAATTCTGACTTTAAATGGCAAGTTAAGTACATTGTGGGTAGCACAAAACTGCACCAATCAGATCTCTGACTGTGGGGAGTATGACTAGGGGAAGGGAGTGTTTTGGAAATCCACTCTCTACCATCACAATGGGCCACCACATTCACAGAAAGACCACACCCCTCACAGGCTTCTTCTCGCCAGAGGCCAGCAGAGATATGAAGGCAGGCCCATGCCTAGGAAATCTCAGACTCCTCAGATGGCTCAAGGTCTCCCCAGCTGCTTGGATAAATTTTCCTGGAACTGGCCTCCCCTCTGAAATTATTCTTTCCTTTTATTTTCAGAAAACTCCCCATATCGGTGATGGTCATTATTTTCCGTATCTAGCCACTCACCTTAATCAGCGTGTTCCCAGCTTCTTTGCTCACCATCATTTCTTGAACTCCACTCTTCAGAGTTGTTTCCTTCTTTCTGAAATACATTCTTACTCCTTTCATCAAGGTTGTACAGGTTGTAAACTCACACTTTGCACATCTGATGATACCTTCATTTTGTGCTCACACTTATTTATATTCCAGATAGATACAGAATTCTATTTTTGAGACACCCAAGGACATATCACTGGTGGCCGTGGCAACTTTATCATTGGTTTCACTGCCAGTCTTTCCTGGGTAATCTGTGTTTTGAGTTTGGTGACTTCCAAATTGTTTTGTTTTTGATGTTCTGCATTTCGGATTTGATGTCTCTGTTCCTCAATGTTCTCTCTTCCATAAAAGAAAAGTTTTGCTTTAGCACTGTCAGAGGCAGTCAAACCAGAGGAATTCCATTGTGAGTGAGGGCTAGGAAAATGAGGCGGGGACTTGCTGGGCTGCATTCTCAGAAAGCTAGGCATTCCTAGCCTCTAGATGTTCATAGTTAAGGGAACAAATTAATAATGTTTACTAAAGAGACCAAGACTTGGGAGTGTCCAGATATCCCGATATCTGGAGAACAAAGGCATTCCTAATTTTGCTTTAAAGATAATAATATTGATTCTTGTAAAATATAGTAATTAAGAAAATTAATCCTTTATCACAAATGTAATGTAATGGGGAGCCGAGCAAGAAGACATGACGCAGATGAAAACAGAGGTAGCCTTTACTGGGCTCGTGGGCAAGGTTCACCAGTCCCCTAGGAGGAGGGCTGAGGAAGTCTCTTGCAGGGCAGGTATCAGCGGCCTTTTATAGGGCGTGGTAGGCGGGGTCTATAGGTTTCGATCTCTGAGGAATGACTTGTCCAGGAGTTTGTGCAGAGTGGGGAGTTTTGGCGGGCTCAGGGTGCTTTTCGCATGCTGAAAAGTCCTAGCAGGAAGTCCCAGCGGGTAAACTCCTGACAAGGGGCCCGCTATGTCAGGTGGTACTGCCATGCTGGGTCTAAGTCCCTGCCTAACATTCTGACCTCTTTCTAATAAGAAAAAGAGGCGACATGTTCATCTGGCTGCTTCCTGCTGGTATAGGTCATTGTGGGGTTCTTCGGAGGTCGGAACTTGGGTATAGGGGTGGAGTAGCATCTGATTGACAGTGACCCGGGAGACTTCCTTTATGTGGTCCTGGACGAAGCGGAGGACACAGGGAGCTATGAATAGCAAGAAGCCAATGATTAGTAAGGGGCTTAGAAAGGGTAGGACCCAACCGGCTATAGATGACTGCCACCACCCAAATGAGGGCCCCAATCCGAAGTTTCTCTGGTGGAGTCCTTCCCGAATCTTTTCTAGAGTGAGGAGATTGGTTTCTACTAGTCCTGATTCATTGATGTAGCAGTAACATTCTTCATTGAGGAATATGCAGGTGCCATCCTTATCGGCTGTAAGGAGGTTGAGTGCCCAATGGTTCTGGGCTGCCACCTGGGCGACTGAGGTGATCTGCCGTTGGAGGGAAGCCAAGGACTCCACAGAAGCTTCGATTGCTACCTGTAATCAGGTTGAAAGGTCCTGAGAGGCCTGGACAGAATGAGTTAGGGCTCCGGTTCCTAGGCCAGAGGCTATGAAGGATGAGGCTAAAGAGACCCCGATCATCAATGGAAGGAATACTGCCCTTGCCTGGCGGGGGTGGGCAGAGGGCAGGAGGGAGGATAGCTCAGCCTCACTGTATAGGGTGAGGCTGGGGACTAGGGGGATGGGAACACATAGGGTAGTGTTGGGAGCATGGAGGGTTTTTGATAGGGTGGAATTGCACCAAAAATACCCACCTGGAGTGGTGGTTAGATTTGGAGGTGCAGATCCTGTCCAGTTGCACC
This sequence comes from Papio anubis, assembly GCF_008728515.1. Taxonomy (NCBI): domain Eukaryota; kingdom Metazoa; phylum Chordata; class Mammalia; order Primates; family Cercopithecidae; genus Papio; species Papio anubis. The sequence continues at coordinate 84,124,091 of NC_044986.1, forward strand.
AGGAAGCATTGGGGGTGGAGTAGTAAAAGGGGAGTTGTTGCCTAAGTGGGTCTTGGAACAAGGGGACCTCTCCCATGGTTCGGCCGGGAAGGGGAAAGCAGAGGGTTAGGTTAGAGGAGTTGAAAGGACTGGCTAAGGGTACCGCAACCAGTGGGGGCTTATTCAAGGCTGCACACAGGAAACAACGAGAGATGTTGTGTACTCCGGCCATGTGTACTACTTGAGCCCATTCCCTGACTAAGGTTAGCCATGAAAAAGGGTTGCTGCTGTCCTGGGGCTTGATGCCTGGGTTGGCTATAGCTGAGATGGCTTTCTCCTGTTGTTTGATGTCAGAGGCCAGGCTGACAAGGCTGCTTACGACCCTGATGTAGACCCTAAAGATCCTGAGTCGGGCCACGGGGTAAAGGTCATGGACCCCTTGGTAAAGGCGGGCCTCAACCCCCGACGCCCACCTCAAGTCCCAAGGGTCAGGGATGGTGAGGAAGAATGTAGACTTGTCATACTTGTCACTCATAGTCAGTTGCACAGAGGAAGTGGGCTGCTGCCAGAGGATTTCTTTGTCGTCTGGAATGGTCTTGTGCATGTTGCAGTAGTGACAAGGGCAGCCTCCACTTGTCTCAACCCAAGTGGATTGACAGGCATCGTTCGTCTGATCATATATGAAACAAATGACTGGGTACGGAGGGGGGTACTTTTGGGGGATACTCTGGAAGGTGGATATGTTAAAGGTTACTTGGCTTTGGCACCCTTGAGGCTGGCAGTCTACTGTGGCTATGGTGAGGGAGGCTCATGCGATCTCCCTGGGTCCAGGTCTCGGTAAGGTAGAACCTCCACTGGAATGGATTGGTGGGGGGAGTTTGGGCAGGAGTCTCACTTAGACTCGGGAGGACTAGGTGGCCGAGGAAGGTTAGGCAGAGGGTCGTTACCTGCGCGTGTGAGTCGTAACTTGGTAGGGGTAACAACCTGAGTGGTCCAATTGGAATCATGTTGGGTGGGCGGCTTTTTCAGCTAGGACAGGTGATACCAGGAGGAAAGACCAAGGAGCTTGGCAGCGGTGGGAGTGGTGAGGATTATGGCGTATGGTTCTTCCCACCGTGGAGATAAGGCTCAGGGTTGCAGCTGCTTGACCAGGACCAGGTCTCCAGGTGCTACGATGGTGGGATTCTCAAGGGCTGGGGAAGCGGGTGCAGGGAGACACCGGTCCGCGTGTTTTCTCAGAAGCTCACGAAGGAGGGTTAAGTAGGGGAGGTAGGAGCCTAAGGGAGGGGAGAGGGCTGGCAGCTCCTGGAAGAGGAACGGGCATCCATACAGCAGCTCAAAAGGGCTGAGCCCTGTAGGGGCCCGCTGAGCTGCCCTAAGATGAGTGAGAGCCAAGGGAAGGAGAGTCACCCACGAGAGGCGGGTTTCTAGAGTGAGTTTGGTTAGATGTAGTTTAAGGAGACCTTTTGTGCGTTCTACCTTTCCAGATGACTGTGGATGGTAGGGAATGTGGAGCTTCCAGGTAATCTGGAGTGCGGCTGCCACCTGCTGGGTGAGTTTAGAAATGAAGGCCGGACCATTGTCCGATTGGATGGATCCGGGGAGACCAAACCTGGGGATGATGTGCTCTAGGAGAGTGGTTGCCGCGACCTCTGCAGTTTCCCGGGTGGTGGGGAAAGCCTGGATCCATCCTGAGAAGGTGTCAACCAGGGTCAGCAGGTAGCGGAATTTTTTATGGTGGGGCATGTGGGTAAAATCAAGTTGCCAATCTTACCCTGGCTGGTGACCCCTTAGCTGATGAGTGGGCCCTGGGTGCCTGAGCCTACCTTGGGGGTTAGCAGCTGAACAGGTGGCACATTGCTGATGTACCTTCCTAATTTGGGCCTGCAGTTAGGGGAGGTGAAGGATGGGTTCCAGGAAGTTATACATAGCCTTAGGCCCTATGTGGAGAGAGCGGTGTATGTCGGTCAATATACGCACTGCCTGAGTCTGAGGGAGCGCTACTCGGCTGTCAATGAACACCCACCCATCCTTGCTGTGGGTAGCACTGGGATGGGCCATCAGGGTTTGAAGCTCCTGGGGAGAGTAGTCGGGGGAATATGTGGGGGAAAAAAAGAGTAAAGGTGCTGGGGTAGGGAAGGAAGTGAGGGCAGTGGCCCGTGTGGTGGAGTCAGCTAGATTGTTACCCTGCGACACAGGGTCCTTAGAATGCTGGTGGCTTTTATAGTGGATGATGGCTACCTCCTTGGGGGCCTGGAGAGCATCAAGCAGCCTCTTTATAAGTGGTCCATTGACTACTGGCGTCCCTTTGGTGGTAAGAAACCCACGCTCTTGCCAGAGAAGGGAGTGGGTGTGTGCAATAAGGTAGGCGTATTTGGAGTCTGTATAGATATTAACCCTTTGCCCTTCGGAGAGAAGTAAGGCACGAGGAAGGGCAGTGAGTTCAGCCTCCTGGGAGGTGGTGCCTAAAGGCAAAGGCCTGGTTTTGACCGTCTGGGTTGCTGTTACGCCAGCGTATGCCGGCTGCCGTGGCCATCGGGGGTTAAGACAGAACTCCCGTCCACGAACAGGGTACGATCTGGGTGTTCTAATGGCTGTTCGGAAAGACCGAGGTAGGCGGGCGGCAAGGTGGTGAGAACCTCTGGGCAGGAACGTGCGGGGGCGGAATCGCACCTTGGAGTGGGCAAGAGGGTAGCAGGGTTTAGAGGGGGTGAGGTGGTGAGGGTGATATGAGGGTTTTCAGTGAATAGCAGGTGGAACTGTTGAAGCCAGGATGGGGTGAGGTGGCTGAGACACTTGTGTGTGATGAGATCTGACAGTCGGTGAGAAGAGTAGACAGTAAGAGAATGTCCTAGGGTGAGCTTGAGGGCCTCCTTGGTAAGTTCTGTGGCAGCTGCCAGGGCTTGCAGACAAGGTTGCCAGCCCTGGACCGTGGGGTCTAACTGCTTGGAGAGATAGGCCACAGCCTGGTATGTGGCCTATACCAACCGGCTGGGCTAGGAGGCCAGTAGCTACCTTTTGGCGCTCCTTGGTGAATAGATGAAAAGGCCGAAGGGGGTTGGGGAGAGAGAGAGCTGGGGCAGAAAGAAGACAGTCCTGAAGCTTCTTGAAAGAGTTGGCAACCAATGAGGGGTTGGACAGCGGTCCAGTGGGCGCTTCCTTGGCAGCCTGGTAAAGGGGCTTGGCTAGGACGCCGAAGTTGGGAATCCAATGCCTGAAATACCCTACCAGTTCCAGGAAGGACAAGATCTCTTCCGCATCCTGAGGAGGCTGGAGAGTTTCAATGAAGCTTATTCTATCCGCCATGAGGCTTTTTGTAGTGGGTGTCAGGAGTATGCCTAGGTAGGTGACAGAAGGGGTGCAAAGCTGAGGCTTGGCCGGGGTAACCCGATAACCTCGGCCGGCAAGAAAATTTAAAAGTGTAGCAGTATCTGCAAGGGTGCTCTCCCAGGAGGGACTACATAGTCATAAGTCATCTACATATTGCAATAGTGTGCTGTGGGTAAGGGGACAGAGGCTAACACCCTGTGCCAGTGCCTGTCTGAAAAAATGGGGGCTATCTCGGAACCCTTGAGGCAAAACAGTCCAAGTCACCTGGGAAGAAATATGAGTGTCTGGATCTTCCCATGTAAAGGCAAACAGAAAGTGACAGTCAGGATGTAGGGGAATGGTGAAGAAGGCATCCTTTAGGTCAAGGACAGTAAAATGGGTGGTATCAGGGGGAATGCGTCAGAGAAGTGTATATAGGTTAGGAACAACTGGAAAGGTGGGGACTACTGCCTCGTTGATGAGGCGTAGATCCTGCACGAGGCGGTAGGCCCTGGAGCTTTTCCGTACAGGGAGGATAGGAGTATTGCATGGTGAGTTGGCAGGGACTAGAATGTGCTGCTGGAGCAGGCACATGATGATGGGTTTTAGTCCCTGTCGGTGCTCAACGGAGACAGGGAACTGGGGTCTAGAGGGAAACTTGGAAGGGTCCTTCAGCCGGATGCGGACTGGAGTATGGTGCTGGGCAATGATCTGGATGGAGGTGTCCCACACCTTAGGGTTAATGGGGACTGGAAACGGGAGTAGGGCGTCAGCCTGGCGGGGTTTATCAGGCGAGAGGAGGGGAAAGAAGAATGTGAAGTGTGGGGAGGGGTTGGGCCGGAAGTGAACCGAGGCCCCTAGCTTGGAGAGGAGGTCTCGTCTTACACAAGGGGACTGGGCACGAAGGAATGATAAGAAATGAGTGCGAGAAGAGGGAGCCATCCAGGTGGCAAAACAGAGGAGGAGTCTGGCGGTAGGTGGAGGGAGTGCCGTCAATTCCCATGACCGTGACAGTGGAGGGGTGGCTGGGGCCACTGAAGGAAGGCAAAACAGAGTAGGTAGCCCCCATGTCCGTAAGGAAGGATATGGACTTACCCGCTACCTGGAGCATAACCCTGGGCTCGGTGAGAGTAAGAGGGGTTCCCGAGTCTGGGCCTCTTCAATCTTCGTCGGTGTCGAGGAGCTGGAAGACGCCTCCAGTACCTGGAGGAGGGTCGTCACGTGGAGGGGTAGCGACTGTCTTCAGGTTGGGGCAGCGACTGTCTTCAGGTTGGGGCAGTCTGACTTCCAATGGCCTATCTGCCGACAGCTCAGACAGGGGCGAGTTGGCTCCTTACGGTTGGGGCACCGCTTGGCCCAGTGGCCTTTGTTGCCGCACTTGAAGCAGGCACCAGGTGGCGCTCGGGGAGTACCTCCTCTCTGAGAGCTCCTGGAGCCAGCGGGCCTCAGGGCTGCTACCAAGGCCCGGGTTTGGAGTTGTACCTTCTGTTTTAGCCTGGCCTGTCGCTGGGCCTCAGCTGCTTCCTCCCTGGAGCTGTAGACCTTGAAGGCCAGTTTGACTAAATCCTGGATGGGAGTTTGAGGGCCGTCCTCCACCTTTTTAAATTTTTTCCGGATATCCGGAGCCGACTGAGAAATAAAGTACGTAGCCAAGACGTTCCTCCTGCGGGGAAGGCAGGGTCAAGGCGGGTGTACTGAATGAGTGCCTCAGTCAGTCAGTTAAGAAAAACGGCTGGATTCTCATCTGAGCCTTGGACTACCTCCTTTAATTTATCAAAGTTGACTGACTTATTGGAGGCTGCCTACATGCCAGCAAGAAGGCACTGGACCATCATGTCTCGGCGGCGGCGGCCTGCCTGCCCAACCTGGTAGTCCCAGTCGGGCTTGGCTGAGGGCACCGCCTCGGTGCCGACTGGCATGGCGGGGTCAGTTAAATGAACCTGGTCAGCATGCTGCCTGGCTACCGCTAGGATACGCTCCCCTTTCTCAGAGGACAGGGTTGAGGTCATAAGGACATGAAGATCATGCCAGGTGAGGTCATACGCCTGGCATAGGTATCTGAACTCTTTGATATACAGAGTGGGGTTGGCTGAGAAAAAGCCTACACGCTCTTCAATCTTAGACAGGTCTGCCCGCGAAAACAACACATGGACCCGGACCACTCCTTCGGCACCTGCCACTTCCCGCAAGGGGCACAGGAGGTGGGTCCTGGACCGCGTATGGGCTGAGACAGGCGAGGAGGAGGAGGAGGTAGGAGAGACAGGGTCCGTCAGGTTTGGTGGGGACACAGGAGGAGTGGAGGGAAGGGGTGGTGCCGACGAGGATGGAGAAGCTGAGGGGTCAGAGTAAGGGGGAGGTTGAGTGGGGGACCGAAGTGGGGTCAGGGAAAGAGTATCAGGGGGCTCAGAGAAAGAGGAGGAATCGTCCTTCTCCTTGCTTGAGGGAGTAGATTTCCCGAGCAAGACCTGGGCCAACGAATATCAGACACAGAGGTCTGGGCGGGAGTGCAAATCCCAAAAGGCCTGAAGGTAGGCTACCTCGGACCATTTGCCTAGTCGCTTGCAGAAGTTGGTCAGGTGTGTGAGGATGTTCAGGTCTAGAGTGCCTTCTGCAGGCCACTGAGACTGATTATCTAATTTATACTGCGGCCATGCCACTGTGCAGAAGAAAATAAGCTGCTTTCCTTTTAGGTCTTGGCTGAGACCTAAAGTCTGGAAATTAGCCAAGAGGCACCCCAGAGGGGATTTTGGGTCTGGTTTGGACTGGGCAGCCCCCATGATCCTGAGGCGGGCAGTCCGGAGGCAATGGGAGCGTCCTCCCACTGCCAGGAGGAGTGTGGGGTATGACGGCTTCCGGGGAGGTCGGATGTCTCCTAATCCCTGGTGCCGAGGTCACAAGTGAAGGAGGAGGGAAGCCCTGACAGGGCGGCGTTTTGGGGCAGGGACTCCTGGAGCCTGCAGGCCGGGGGAAAACTTACCCAGGAGTGATGGAACTGAGTCTTGGATTTGGAGAAACCACTCCTAGCTCAGAGAGGAGGTCCTGGCTCCCGGAGAGGAGAGCCTGCCCCGACAGGCAGGGGTCCGGGGAGGGGTCTCCTCCCGGTTTGGGCACCAATGTAATGTAATGGGGAGCAGAGCAAGAGGACATGAGGCAGATAACAGAGGTAGCCTTTATTGGGCTGGCGGTGGAGGTTCACCGGTCCCCTAGGGCGAGGGCTGAGGAAGTTGCGGGCGGGGCCGGCATCAGGGGCCTTTTATAGGGTGAGGTAGGCGGGGTCTGTAGGTTTCGGTTTCCTGAGTTAGGTTTGGATCTCTGAGGAATGAGGTGTCCAGGAGTTTGCGCAGAGTGGGGAGTTTTGGCGGGCTCAGGGTGCTTTTGGCGCTGAAAAGTCCCGGCAGGAAATCCCAGCCGGTAAAGTCCTCACAAGGGGTCGGCCATGTCAGGTGGTACCGCCATGTTGGGTCTAGGTCCCTGCCTAACATTACTCCTTCGCAGAGCACATCTTCCCATCTACACAAGCATTGTACCTAGGATGGGGGCTTTACTCCTGTTACTTTTGGGAACGTCCCACTCTATGGAGTAGCTGTACTTTAACCACTTTACTTTCTTAATAAACTTGCTTTTGCTTTGCACTGCAGACTCGCCCTGAATTCTTTCTTGCGTGAGATCCAAGAACCCTCTCTTGGGGTTTGGATGGGGACCCCTTTCCTGTAACAGGACCATCTCTAAAGTTTTGACATATATTCTGAACCCAACTTCCCCCTCCTCAGACTTATGTTTGTTCTTGAGGATCTCATCTTTGCAACAGACCCTCCAAAGCCTTGGAGAGAAACTTGGCGCTTCCTCACGGTATCTCCCCGCACCCACTCACCCCTACCACGTCAGAACACCCACTGAGTGACGGAATTAATGAATGAGGGAGCAGAGACTCGGGGTGGTTTCCCTTTCAGAACTTCAAGAATTCTCCCTTCTCCAAACGAAGCTGCTTTGCACCCTGGGCTCAAGCAAGGTAACCCATGCACACTTGCCTGCAACAGCACCAAGAACTGCAATTACCTGAGACTCTACCCCACCTACCCTCACTCCCCACTGCAGGGGAAACCCCAGGTCCTCCAAATCCCAGCGCAGTCTCCACCCACATACGGTCATTCCGTCCAGACCATGCCCTTCTGCCCTGGCCCCCTCCCACCCTCCAGGGGCAGTTAAGTCCCCCGACATCTCTATGTTCTAAGGGTCGCGGAGCCACCCTTCCTGGCAAAGTGATGAGCGGTCGCAGCTGGGGCCAGGGGAGCAGAGGCATAGGGGCGTTCCTGGAGGAGCTGGGCTACTTGGGCACTGGGGAGGTACCGCTCGCGGGGCCTCCAGGTCGCGCGGGGAGGGAGGGTCGGGAGGCCACGGGGGTCCTCGGCGAAGAGGGAGCCACAGGCACGGGGCGCGTCGCCGCGGCCCCCCTGGCCCAGGAGCGAGAGGTCCGGGAGCCTAGAGCCAGAGGGCGGCAGCGAGAGCTGGAGCCGCCTTCAAAGGACGCCCTCGCCCTCCCGCAGGCGCCGGCGCCCGGCCCAGTCCGAGCCAGCAGAGGGCGGTCCGCGGAGCTGAGCCCGGGGAGGGCTGGGCTGCCTAGCTGATCAGAGGCTTTCTCCCGGGTTGCGGGTTCTCTGGCCTGCGGCACCCTCCGGCGCCGGGGCCACCCACCCACAAGCCCTGCCCGGAAGGCGTGTGCAGCCAGGAAGGCGGGGCCTGGTGTCCTCAGGGCTCTGGCGCCAAGTTCAGAGCCGCGCGCTGGGCGCTTGGCGGTGGCGGCCGCGTTGGCATCTCCCTCTCTGCGCGCCGCCTGACAGCCTGGGAGAGAAGCGCCCTCAGGTGGGCCAAGACCTGGAGAAAGCGGGAGCAGTCAGCGGGGTCCATCTCATTTCCCCTGCCTTTCCCCACGGTAGCGCTCTTGAGTCCTGACTTTGACTGTGGGGTCATTCCCTTCCCTCTTTCGCCAGCTTCCTCCCGCATTCTCCCAGGTCCTCACTGAGTCCCATTCCCGTTCCTGTCCCCTGTCTTTCTGCCTCTTGTCTCCTTGTCCCATCCCGTTTCTTTCTCCTCTCATCTCTCTCTTTTTCTTGTGTCTGCTTTATTGGCTATTTCCCTGTCTTGTCTCTTTTCCCTCTCTCTCTCTTCTCACTCCCTTTTTCACTCTCCCTATCCTCCGCTCGCTTTTTGCAAGCAAGAATTCTCCCTTCAATTTATTTTTTCACCTAGGGAGACATGTTGGGCTGCAGTTCTCTTCATCTACCCATCCCTCCGTTCATGACATATTGCTCCATTATCTTCTTGGGCTGGCTGCTAGGGTAAGAACCATGCATCAGACCCAGATCCTTTCTCCAATAGATTATATCCAAAGATCTGGACATGTAACATGTTCAGTGCCTTTTTCGGGGTAAAATACATAGATGATCAAATTATAAATCTCTTACTTTTCAGAGTTACCTGAAAGAAAACATCTGGTTTTAGAGTCACAGCTTGATTGCATTCTTTCCCTGACCTTTTGCCTTTCACTAATAGGCACAGATATTGCAGGAGTAAGCTAAGCCTTGCAGAAGCATTTAAGGGACACCAACACCTGTGCAACGCCAGGTGCAGGGGAGGGAGGGGACAGGATACAGAGCTGGCTTGTGGCAAGACAGTGGGAGGCCAGGGCTTTCAACCTGAAACATTTGAGGGAGCCTGGAAATAAGAAAATAACAGTAAATTTCTAAAATATGTAGTTGCCAATGACACTGATGTACGGAAATGAAGTTACCTAATTACTCCTGAGAGAGACATTAGATATTTTATAACAATAATTGTAGGCTGGGCATGGTGGCTCACGCCTGTAATCCCAGCACTTAGGGAGGCCGAGGCGGGTGGATTACGAGGTCAGGAGATAGAAACTATCCTCACTAACACGGTGAAACCCTGTCTCTACTAAAAACACAAAAAAATTAGCCAGGCGTGGTGGCGGGTGCCTGTTGTCCCAGCTACTCGGGAGGCTGAGGCAGGAGAATGGTGTGAACCCAGAAGGCGGAGCTTGCAGTGATTGGAGATAGCGCCACAGCACTCCAGCCTGGGCAACAGAGCGAGACTCCATCTCAAAAAAACAAAACAATAATTCTGGCATTTGAAATTAATGTTTTTGTGTACATTAGGTAGGAGGACCAAGATAAAAATATTTTACATTAATGTTAAAAATTGTCTTAGCTGCATACTAAATGAAAAACTCTAGAAAAGCAAGTCAGATTCATTTATGAGGGATAAAATAGAAGAATTATATATGAAGGCATTTTTTTGCTGCTTCTTGTTAAAAAATGTAATCTTGTCAGATGTGATTTCATTTTTAATGAGTTTTTATGATATATGTGTATATTCAAACACAAACTGTACATATATTTGTATGTGTGTGTGTGTGTATATATATATATATCATTAATAACCAGCTAAAGCTTGAAGTTGGCATTCTTAGAAATAATTTAACCTGATGCTATAGTTTGTTGTGATCGTTGAGCTAATTTAACTTTTCAGTTGATGCAGAAAAGGAAATATGGTCATAGAGAAATCACACAGAAATGAATAGAGATTAAATATTATGGAAGTGGATTGCAGTGTGTTTAATGAAAGAATTTGCTCATTTTAGATCAAAGAGTGTTGGACAAAATCATAGGTCTGTGCATTGAACTTCGATTTATGAGACTTTTTCTGGAATAAAGAGTTAAATTCCCTTTTAAATCATCTAACCACTGACCTCCGACACATCAGAATTCTAGGGAAAGGGGTAAAAGACATGCTTTTCAAATCATCGTATCTGCTTGGTTTAGTGGATTTCTTTTCAGAAATTCAGTGGGTGGCACATTTTGTAAAGATTTAATCACATCTTTTTTTTTTTTTTTTAACTACAAGGTCAAGTCTTGAGTTTCAGTACTTTTATCCTAGGGTGATGCTATCGTAGGAACCTGGGAAGGTTGGAAGGTGTAGCTGAAGTAAAATCACGGACTTTTCCCTTGAAGGCTGCCAGTGGAATTGGGACCACCATCTTGGGCTCCACCTTTATTCTCTAGTTGTATTAGGAAGAGAGCTGCTGTTCCTGTGCTCTTGCTACCTGGCATGCGCAGAGCCCTGCTGAGTCCTGTCAGTGAGCCCCTGAAGTGAAGATCACCGTTCCTGTTTTACTTATCAGGAGACGGAGGCCTAGAGTGGTTGCCTGAGGTCAGGCAGGTAGCAAGTGGCAGGGCTGACTTAGAATACAAGTTATGCCCTGGAACCAGAGTAAGGAGAGCTAACTCAGTCCCATTATGTGACTTCCATGTTACTGCAGCCTCAGCACATATTATGTCTGATATATCACTCCACACAGCACCACTCATTGCCTGTTGGCGTTGTTGGGTCATAGGCAATGAGTACTTGCTGTTGCTCCCTGTTCTGTGTCCTGGCCATCTTCAGCCATGTACATGGCAGACTCTCAATCCGCACAGCAGGGCCCACTGAAGCACCGGATCTGCCTTCTGCTTTCACTGGCCCTGCTTCTGCATGGTCTTGGGCATCTGAGTGGGTGATGGGATCGCATCCACCCCTATGAGGGTCCATGTGGCCAAGCTGTGTTGTACTAGGGCCGCCCTCATTGCAGGACTGGGGGCTGCCTTATCCTGGGACTCCTGCACTTGGCTTTCCTGGAATACAGCAGGCATTGCTGCTAGAGGGGTCCAGGCATAGCTGGCCATGGAGCCCACAGCGGCTGGCCAGGAAGTGCTCATCTCCCCAGCACCACCAGCCAGCCTCTGGGAAAGCCTGGATCACCTTCAGTGTTTAGTTTCCTCAATATGCCAGAGCCAGGAGGATAACAGGTGTATTCCCTTTCTTACGAAACCCCAGGACCTTATAAGCCATCAGCAGAAGAGGCCCATAAGTGATTGTCCTCTGGAATCTTCCAAAAGGGTCTGAGAAGCTTCTCCAGAGACTGGGGACACCAAAGGATTGGAAGACAGGAGGTATTTTCTGCTCTTGTGTGTTTTAGCTGAAGAGAAAGGTAGATGCAGCAAAGCACTGCATGGGGGGTCGGGGGTATATGGTGTTTTTGAATAAGATCTGGTGCCTGACCTGCAGCTCAGAACAGCTGGAGGCTGGCCAGTTGGCTTGGGATGGGTGCCTTCAGACATCTCAGGAAAAAGAGATTATCCAGCTGTTTGCCAAGAGTTCTTTCTTCTATAGTTGGAGCGGGAAGAAGAAAAATGCCCAGGCCGTTTGGTCATTCATTAAACATTGTTGGTCGCTGGTCCCTGAGAGCTCAGGAGTGATGGGAAGGCCTCCATGGAGTGGACTCTATCCCTTTGTACTCAGTGTGATAAGAACTGATCCCCCTAACATTTACTGAGCCAGGCTCCTTAGCACTTTGACTATACTAATCAATCTAATCTTTCCAACAATCCAGTGAAGAGAGAGCCAAGGTGACCCTCTTTACAGGTGAGAAAGCAGAGGCATGGCGATGATCCACACTTTGCCCAAGGTCACAGGTTGGATACAGCAGAGCTGGATTGGAGTCTCGGTTACCTGGAACAACCTGGTTAAGGTATAATGTGGGAGAATGTGGCCAGTGGTTCCCAGATGAGTGAATGATCAGTACGCAGTCAGGGCCCAGGGGATGGGTGATAAACCAAGAACCACGAGCTTTTAACATGGTGGGACTGGTGAGACTTCATCTCCCAGGCTGCAACACCTGCTGAGTTGGGTAATAGCGGACCCCAATTTGTGGCCCATGTGGGTTGGGAGCCTTGGGGAGGTGTGCTCTGTGTTGGTGGGGAAGGCGAGGCATGGTTAGATCCCCTGTAGACTTGGGGAGCTCAGTTTCAGAAAGTTTCAAAGATCATCACTTGATTTCCTGTGATCTAGGGGCTCTCAAAGCAGTGGGGGAGACCTGGAATTAAATCTGGTTCTTCCAAGTAGGAAGGATGTGGGGTGGTAATGAGAGAGAGATGTCTGTGTGGTTCAGAGGGAGGTCTTGCTGAGGTCAGAGGGACGAGAGCCAAGAGGAGCCCTTCCCAGGACACTCACAATGACAGAGTGACGAGGGTCAGTAAAGAGTGTCAGGGGGCAAGAGCCCAGGTGTGAACTGAGCCTAATGAGGAGAGCTGACGACTGCAAAGCATCTTTTCATATCATGTTCAGTGCAAGGAGAACAAGGGCTTCATAGATCCATCGCCGTCTAGGGCAGCTGGTGTCTGTGAAGGGGAGGAGGGCACAGCCACACTGTGCCCACAGTGGTCTGGACAGAGGAGGATCTGCAGGTGCAAAGGGCGCAGGCGGGTCCCCGGAGGAAAGCAGGAGCCAGGCAGCGCTGGGCTGCTGTGTGTGCTCAGGGCCCTGACCAGAGAATGCCCTGGCCAGGGCATGGTGTGACCTGGAATGAGATCCCCCATCTGAGGTGCTGTGGGAGAGGCATTGGGGATGAAGCCTGGAGGTGGGTGAGACTCAAATCTGATGTTAACCCTGGGAATGATCCTAGAGTAAGCGGAAGGCTGTGAGTCTGTAGGCAAGGGAGAGACGGACATGAGGGGCAGCCAGACTCATGTCATTTTCCACCTTGAGGGGCTTCAGTCTGGCCCTTGTTCTGTTGGGGTTCTGGAGGACATCCTGTGCCCTGGCCTCTCTGACCTTACTCCATGTGGTGCTGATGCAGCGACAGCAGTGACCCTCGCGGGTCCCGGGTGGGATGAAAGGTCCCCAGATAGTTCCTAATTTTCTCTCCTCCTTTTCTTTCTTGTTACTATTATTATGTCTCCTCTTCCTTTTTTCATCTTCCCTCTCTTTCTCATCATTATGTATTTGTCTTCTCCTTTGCTCTCTCCTCCTCCTCCTCATTCTTCTTACTCAGATCTGGATGTTAGCATTGGAGTGTGAAGCTGGGTGGGGTATCTAAACCAGCAGTTGGCAGTGACCAAATCCACGATGGTCTCTAAAAGCTGGGATGCTGCCCTGAGTTTATCAGGATGACATTTGGCAGGTTGAAGATAAATTCACTTGGATCAAGACCTCATGTGGTTGTTGTGAAAATTAAATAAAATAAGGTGTAGGAGCATCTGTCATGTAGGCACTTACGTAGTCAATAAATGATAAGTCTTAATCTTATACCGTGAAGCATCCTGACAGCAAATGTTCTGTCCTGCTGTGACACCTTGTGTCCCCATTTTTAGTGCTGAGAAGAGGGTTGTCACATCCTAACTCAGGGCATGCTGGACAGTTCTCCTGTTCAGGGCGGCATGGCTGTGGTTGGCAAAGTTTGTCTCAGCCATGAAGGCAGCCCAGCGGGGCGCCTGCAGAGGTGGTGCCGGGTGCAGCAGAACCAGAAGGATGACACAGGCAGGCTGCTGTACCTAGGAACAATACTAGCTATACTGGGGAGATGTGTGTGCGTGTGTGTGTGTGTGTGTGTGTGAAAAAGAGTAAGCATGAGTTTGCAAGCCCGTGTAAGGGAGTGCATGTGTGTATTTGAGTATGCGTGATTGCATGTGTGTGTGAATGTATATGCATGTGTGTAAATTTGTGTGTGTGGGGGTGACTTTATGTGTCTCTGAGTATATGTATATGTGTGTGTATGTGTGAGTGCATGTGTGTCACTGTGTGTGTGTCTGTATATGTGACTGTATGTGTGAGTGTATGTGTGTGAGTGTGTATGTCTCTCTGTGGGAGCTCATGGAAGCTCAGCAATGGGGCTTCAAGCAGACCAGTTTTTCCTGGAGAAAGGGGGAAAACTGGCTTCATCCAACTAGTCGTACATGTGTAGGTCTGGGATGGACTGGAGAGACAACTTAGCCCGAGCCCATTTTACAGATGGAAAGCTGAGGCTCAGAGAGGTTGAGCGCTTTGCTCAGGGTCATTGAGAGGAGTGACGTTTCTGTATCTGCCTCTTTGGGAGACAGTGGCTGAAATTCATCTCTGATGTGAGGCACCCCCTCTGAGGAATCTGCTCAGAAAGGGCATGGGAGCTGCAGTATGTGGTTTGCATCCTCTCCATGCAACAAAGGGCCTGGACTTCCAGCAGTCACAGAGTAGTCTGCAGGGCAGGGTAGAGATGTTCCACAGAAGCTGGTCAAAAGCTGGAATATCATTAAAGATCACAATATACCACAACATCAGGTTCAATTATTTCTAAGGAGGCAAAGCAACTACATATTTTAGAAATTTACTGTTTATTTCTCATTTCCAGTCAGTCTCACCCAAAGGTTTCAAGTGCAAAGCCCTGGCCTTCCACCGTCTTCCCATAACCCAGGTCTGTATCCTGTCCCTTCCCTCCCCTGCACCTGGCATTGCACAGAAGGTGTGGGTGGCAATGTCCCCTAAAAGCTTCTGCAAGGCTTAGCTTCCTGCTGTGCTGTCTGTACCTCTGTGAGTAAAGGCAAAATGTCAAGAAAAGGATTCAATTGTCTTGTATCTAAAACCAGGTATTTTCTTTCAGATGACCCTGAAAATTCAGAGATTCATAATTTGATCATCTATGTATTTTTTCCCAGGAAAGGCACTGAACGGGTTACATGTGCAGATCTTTGGATATAATCTATTGGAGAAAGGATCTGGCTGATGACGCCAGCACCTAGCACAAGCCCTGGATGAGAATAATGGGGCACTACAAGATGAACAGAGAGAGGGATTGGCGGTGGCGGGAGGGAAGGGATGCAAACAATTATGGCCAAGAAGTCACCTTAGGGGAAAAACCTAAGAAGAATTTTGGCTTGCAAAAGAGAAGGAAGCCTATAGAGTGGAAGTGGGCGTGAGGGGAGAGGCTGAAAGAGAGACAGAGGGAAAAAGGACAAAGGAGGACAGGGAAATAGCCAATAAGGCAGACACGAGAAAAAGGGAGAGATAGAAACAGGAGAGGACAAGGAGACAAGAAGCAGAGAGGCAAGGGACAGGGACAGCAATGGAACTCAGAGAGGACATGGGAGCGAGCTGGAGGAAGCTGACAGAGGGAAGGGAAGAACACGCCCCGCCGCCGTCAAAGGCAGGACTCAAGAACGCTGCCCTTCGTGGAAGTGAGATGGGCCCTGCTGCCTGCGCCTGCTTGCTCTCGGTCTTGGCCGACCTGAGCGCGCGTCTCTCCCGGGCTCTCAGGCGGCGCACAGGGAGGAGGCGCAGACGCGGCCGCCACCGCCCAGCCCAGCGCGCGGCTCTGAACTTGGCGCCAGCGCCCTGAGGACACCAAGCCCCGCCTTCCTGGCTGCACCCGCCTTCGGGGCGGGGCTTGCAGTTGGGCGGCCCCGGCGGGGAGGGCGCCGCGGGCCAGAGAAACCGCAACCCTGGAGAAAGCTCCCTGCTGATCCGCCGGGCGGCCCGGCTCTCCCCCGGCTCAGCTCCCCGGAGCCGCCCCCAGCTGGCTCGGACCAGGACCGGCCCTGCAGGAGGGCGAGGGCGTCCTTTGGAGGCGGTGCCCGCTCTCGCTGCCGCCCTCTGACCCTGGGCGCCCGGACCTCTGGCTCCTGGGCCTGCCGGACCTCAGCGATAGGCGAGGGCTGCGCCCGGTGACTGCGGCTCCCTCAGCGCCGTGGACCCCCGCGGCCTGCCGGCCCTCCTTACCTCACTGAGGCGGGAGAATCGCTTGAACCCGGGAGGCGGAGGTTGCGGTGAGCCGAGACGCGCCATTGCACTCCAGCCTGGGCAACAAGAGCGGCCTGGCGGCCTCGCTAGCGGCACCTCCCCCGCATCCGAAACGCTCAGCTCCTCCCGGGAACGCCCGCGGCCTTCACTTCCCAGGCCCCAGCTGTGACCCCGCAGGAAGGCGGGCTCGGCGACCCCAGAACATAGAGGTGTCTGGGAAGTTAGCTGTTCCCGTAGTACGGTGGGAGGGGGCCAGGGTAGAAAATGACAGTTCAAGTGCCTTAAAATTAAGAACTTAGGCGTTGTTTAAAAAACAATAAATGGAGTGAAAAAATCAAGCCACACCGTAAAAGAACATATTTGCAGCAAGTGATAAAGGATTAATATCCAGAATATATAAAGACTGTTACTGAATCAATGTGAAAGAGAAAAACACCTAAAGCAAAGACATCTAAAGCCAAGACCTCTAAAGCCGTCACTAGGCACTTCAAAGAGGAACCATGAACGACCAAAATGAAGTGAGTAGGTGACCAGTTCCCATTAGTAATTAGGAAATCGCAAAGTAAGACCACAAAGAGGGTTGTGAGGGTGGCTCACACCTCTCAACTCAGCGTTTGGGAGTCCAAGGCCAGAGGATCCCTTGAGGCCAGGAGTTGGAGACTAGTCTGGGAAACATAGCAAGACCCTGTCTCTACAAAAAATAAAAATAAATAAAAAAGTAAATCACAAGGAGATGACTAACCACCAGGCAAAAATGTTAAAGTATGCTAATATCAACTGTCAAGAGGAATATGAAGCAAGATAGCTCAAATACGCTTTTGAAGGAAACATACCAGGCTTCATTCATTCCGAAATGCCCCTTATTTAAGATACTCCGTTATATTAAATACAATTCCAAAACAAAAAAATCAAATAACAAAAAACCAAACTAACCCAATACTTTTTATCACTTGTAATTTGTATGTTACACATATTGAAAGATATGTTTTAGATTCATTAGAGAAGGATTTTTAAGCGTATATCACTCTTGTGCATACAAAATAAAATTGATTAAGATGTTTCTTATTTTATTTTATTTATTCATTTATTTTTTGAGACGGAGTTTCGCTCTGTCGCCCAGGCTGGAGTGCAGCAGCGCAATCTCGGCTCACTGCAAGCACCGCCTCCCCAGGGGCCATTCTCCTGCCGCAGCCTCCTGAGTAGCTGGGACTACAGGCGCCCGCCACCACGCTCGCTAATTTTTTTGTATTTTTAGTAGAGACGGGGTTTCACCGTGTTAGCCAGTATGGTCTAGATCTCCTGACCTCATGATCTGCCCGCCTCAGCCTCCCAAAGTGCTAGGATTACAGGCTTGGGCCACTGCGCCCAGCCAATTAAGGTGTTTCTAACAGTCACAGTCTAACTTTTATGAGTCTGTTTGAATCTCATTCATCAGTGTCCACGTTTTTCCACACACTCAAAGCATTGGTCGTACAGTTTTTTGTTTTTTTGTTGGTTTGTTTTTTGTTTTTTGAGACAGAGTTTTGCTCTTGTTGCCCAGGCTGGAGTGCAATGGCGTGATCTTGGCTCACCGCAACCTCCGCCTCCCAGGTTCAAGCGATTCTCCTGCCTCAGCCTCCCTAATTGCTGGAATTACAGGCACGCACCACCATGCCTGGCTAATTTTTTGTATTTTTAGTAGAGACAGGGTTTCCCCATGTTGGCCAGGCTGGTCTGAGCATGCAACCTCAGGTGATCCGCCTGCCTTGGCCTCCCAAAGTGCTGGGATTATAGGCGTGAGCCACCACGCCTAGCCCCTACTGCGGTTTTGACACTGGGATGTGAACTCGTCCACACTCCTCCCCTAGAGAGGGGGCCTGTGTTCCTCCCATTGACTCTTGGCAACTGTGACTGCTTGGACCAATAGAGTGAAGTGACACTGCTTGACTTCAAAGTGAGTCTGCTTTCAGTTCTACAATTTCTGCGTGCTGAAAACACTCTTGAAACTCTGGGCCACCTGTAAAAGCCCAAGCATCCTGAAGCTGCCATGCTGGGAGGAAGCCCAGGTCACACGGGGAGGTTACATGCAGGGTCTCCATTCACAGTTCCAGCTGAGCCCAGCTTTTGAGCCCTCCTGCCCAGGAGCCACACTTGTGAGTGGAGCAGCCTCCAGATATTTCCAGTGCCCAATCCTTCAAGTCGTGCGGGCTGCTCAAGCCTTCCCATCTGGGGCCCCAGACATGAGGAAGCCCTCCGTACTCTGCCCTGAGTGCCTGATCCTCAGAACCTGTGAGCGTAATAAAATGAGCCTGTTGTGTGTCTCTAAATGTAGGTGGTTTGTTACACAGCAGTAGAGAACTGGAATGTCCCTCACTCACAAGGACTCTGGCAACACCCGCAGTTTCCATCTCCTTCCAGATCTGCCATCTCCTGGGGGACTTAAGTGTCACACAAATAACCTCCCATTGCCAACACTCTGGCCTCCCAGTTCTTGACCTCCTCACCCACAGCAATGTCCTCACCTGTCACCTGGGCTAACTCTTCCAGTGAACAAATGGCAGAGTCTAGTGGTTTTAAGGGACACTGTGAGGGATGTTATAAGGGAAATGGAGGCTTCCTCTTATAGCCCCTCCAAAGGTCCTGTGCCTCCCCTCTGGTGTTGTCAATATGCAGGATATTGGGAAGAGCTGCAGGTCACAAAGTCACCATGTCAACCGTCCTGTCAACCATAAAGGAATTCTGTCCCCAGGGTAGGGGAAGGGCCAGGCAGGTAGCCGGAGGCAAGTCTCCCAGAGCCAGCTGCTGACCCTAGTCCCTGCGATCGGGGAGGTACCTGGTGAAGGGCCGCAGTGTGCACTGGTGAAAGGGCAGGAGGAAGGGTGTGGCCCTTGGGCATAAGGGGAGGCGCCAGAGAAGGTGGCCAGAGGTGGCCTGTGCTCAGCCTATCTGGGCCCTGGCACAGGCACCCAAGAGTGAGGTGGGGTCACAGGGACGGCCAGATAATGAGGAGCCATGGCCGCTGGGGGCCCTGCTTCCTGCTCTTCCTGCTGCTGCTTCCTCCACCGCTTTTTAGAGCAGGAAGCCTTCGGTACCATGGACCTGGCTAGCGAATGTTTCAACGCCTGGCCCTGGGCTCCAGGAGGGCCCACCACCGCCATGGCCCAGGATGGAGGCAGCACTTGTGCCAGGGGCAAGCAGGTCACAGATGCCAGGGCTCATTTGACCTCTACTTCATCTTGGACAAGTGAGTGTCCCTTCCAGCTCTGGCTCTGGGTCACCCTCAGGAGCCACCACCTCTTTTTCACTAGGGACAGGACGCCACTCAAAGAGATGCAAGCTTCCGTCACAGAAGCAGGGCCAGCCCTTTGGTCAGACCAGACCTAGGCCTCCTGATCTTCTGAGGCACAAAGAATGCCATGGCTGTCTTTTCCCTGGTGCTTCATCTCCTGGATGAGGAAATAAGTCACCAAAGGGGTTCTGGACGATCCCCTGTCCCCCCATCAGCTGGGTCAGCATCCTCATCCTCAGGCTGCTGCAACAGCTGATTGCTCAGACCTGCTTCTCAGCAGTTCTCAGAAGTGCACTGTGGATGTTTGGAGTTGTTTGTTTTTCACGCAAATAACTTCTATTTTACCGGGCCCCAGAGAGATTGCTTTGTTGCCTGTGTTGGTCATTCTAATGTCACTGCTTAGAGAAGGCCTTTGGTTGGCTGCTTCTAAGTGCTTCTTCTACAACTTGGAGAGCCACGTGATAGTTCCTGCACTTTCAGGAACAGTTGGGTCTGTTTCAGGGTGGCCCTGGGGAAACTGGGCTGTGTATTAGGCACCTTCTGGCTCACCAGGAAGGAAAGAGGCAATGTTCAGCTTTGGAGAGATTGCCTTGGTTCCCTTTCCCACTCCTCCTGCTAGGTGGGAATACTCTCTGTGCTTATTCAGTAGCAGCAGTGGTGCAGTCTTCAGGAGAGCAAGTGCTTTCTGGTCTCCAAAGCCCTTTCCCTGCACTCCTGGCACCTCACCACAATCCTGGGCTGTGAGTAGTGCAGGTATTTTTCTCTCTGGTTCCTGGACAAGGGCGGCTCCTGGAGGTTGGGGAAGCATCCAGAGACAGCTGGTGTGACAAGACTCCGGCTTCCTGTGCCGCACTCTTTCCAGCATCGCAGGTTGAAGTTCCTCTGAATTTTCTCATTCCCCCAGATACTGATGCTTAGGGGACGTACACCCCAGCCCACCAATTCCTATGGTTTGTAACTGCTCTGCTACTCTTGGGGAAGGAGCAACTCCGTTCTGGAGACAGGCAGACTCCACTCACTAGCCACATAGTCTTGGGCGAGTTGCTTCGTCATTCTGTGCCTTTGTGTCTCCCATCTGTAAAAAGGGTATCTTCATTTTCACCTTGCCAAGTGTGATGAGGATGAAGGGAGAATTTGCAGGTCAGAGGCAATGACAGAGGATGGGGATGAAGGGACCTGCCAGGAAAGGCAGAGTCACAGGCTGGAAACTCATAGGAAATGCAGAGGCCCTGATGCAATCCCAGACAGACTGGATGAGGGGGAATGCAGAGGGAGTGCCTAGAATGGATGTAAAGGGAGCAGACAAAAGCAACCTTAATGATTCTTCCTAACAAGGCTAGGGGTAAAGGGTATTGCCCCATTGTAAGGAGGAGGCAATGAGGCAGGCCATGGCCAGGAAATGGCCCACCACAGCCTCCAGATAGACATCCATGGCGCTGAATTGAAACTCTGGATTGTGTGACTCCAAAGCCCATCCAAAGACCATGCAGCTGGGCGGGACCCTGAGAGTCTTGCAGTAGTCCTCCTGGCAGAACAACATCTACTGCCTGCAGGGAGGCTCTTTGGTCATTCATGTCCAGCTTATTCATGAGACTCCTTATTCATTGGTTCATTCATTGGATTGAGCTGGAAGAAAATGAATCAGCCTCCCATGTGCTTCTATTCTTGGCCAGGTGACCTTTTAGGCCTCTAAGTGGGAGTGACCCATTGTATTTTTTTGAGTAATTTTTTAATTGTGGGAAAACATACATAACAAAAATTTGCCATTTTTAAGTGTGCAATTCAGCGGCATTAAGTACATTCACAGCGTTGTGCAGCCACCACCATCCATCTCCAGAAATGTTTCATCATTGCTTATTGAAACCCTATTCTCAGCCGGGAGCAGTAGCTCACTCCTGTAATCCCAGCAATTTGGGAGTCAAGGTGAGAGGATTGCTTGAGTCTAGGAGTTCAAGATCAGCCTGGGAAACATGCAAAATCCTGTCTATACAAAACATATAAAAATTAGCCAGGCATGGTGATGTGTGCCTCTACTCCCAGCTACTCAGGCTGAGCTGAGGCAGGAGGATTGCTTGAGCCTGGGAGGTCAAGACTGCAGTGTGTCAAGATCACACCACTGCACTCCAACCTGGGTGACAGAGTGAGACCCTGTCTCAAACCCCATCCACACCAAAACCCAAAACACCTCTATTCCCATTGAACAATAACTCCCCATTCCTCCCTTTCCCCAAGCCCTAGTGACCTTTAGTGTATTTTCTCTATCTATGACTTTGCCTATTGTAGGTACCTCATGTAAGTGGAGTCACACAATATAATCATACAAACATATAATATTTGGCCTTTTCTGTCTGACCTTTTTCACTTAACATAATGTTTTCAAGGTTATTCCATGTTGTAGCATCCATCAGAATTTCATCCCTTTTATGGCTGAATAATATTTGTCTGTATGTATATGTACCACATTTTGTTTATCTTTTTTTTTTTTTTTTTGAGTTGTAGTCTCATTCTGCTGCCAGACTGGAGTTCAGTGGCGCGATCTTGTCTCACTGCAACCTCTGCCTCCTGGTTTCAAGCGATTCTCCCTGCCTCAGCCTCCTGAGTAGCTGGGACTACAGAGGCATGCCACCAGGCCAGGCTAATTTTTGTAGTTTTTAGTAGAGACAGGATTTCACCATATTGGACAGGCTGGTCTTGAACTCCTGACCTCGTGATCCCCCCGCCTCGGCCTTCCAAAGCACTGGGATTACAAGTGTGAGCCACCACACTCGGCCCGTTTATCTTTTCATCTGTTGATGGACACTTGGGTTGCTTCTGCCATTTGGCTATTGTGAATAATGCTGCTATGAACACCGGTGTACCCATATCTCTTTGAGTCCCCGCTCTCACTTCTTTTTGGTATATACCTGGGCGTGGAATTGATGGATCCTATGGTGATCCTATGTTTAGCTTTCTGAGGAAATGCCAAGCTATTTCCCACAGGGATTGCACCATTTTTCTTTCCCACCAACAAAAGTCTAACGTTTGTTATTTTTTAGTTTTTGATAATAGCCACCCAATGGGTGTGAAGTTGTATCTCCTCGCCGCTTTCACTGGCATTTCCCTAGTGACTAGTGGTGTGGAGCATCTTTTCATGTGCTTATTGGACATCTGCATATCTTCTTTGAGGAAATGTCTGTTCAAATTCTTTGCCCATTTTTTTGTTGTTGCATTTTTTTATTGTTTCTTTTTCGTTGTTGTTGTAGGAGTTCTTTGTATATTCTGGATATTAATCCCTTATCAGGTATATGAGTTGCAAATATTTCCTTCCATTCTGCAGGTTATCTTTTCACTCCCTTGGTAGCGTCTTTGATGCACAAAATTTTTAATCTGGACACAGTCTCAACTTTTCTATTTTTAATTTAGTTGCCTGTGTTTTTGGTGCCATATCCAAAAAAATCCCCAAATCTAATGTCATAAAAGTTATGTTTTCTACTAAGAGTTTAAAAGTTTTAGCCTTTACATTTAGGTCTTTGACCCATTTTGAATTAATTTCTGTAATGGTTTATAGAAGGGTCCAACTTCATTCTTTTGCATGTAGACATCCAATTTTCCCTGCACCATTTTTTGAAACTACTGTTCTTTCCCACATTGAGTGTTCTTAGCACACTGGTTGGAAATCATTTGACCACAGACATGACAGGTTATTTCTGAGCTCTCTATTCTGTTCATTGCTCTACATGTCAGTCCTTATGTCAGTGCCATAACAGTTTGATTACTGTAGCTTTGTAATAAATTCTGAAATCAGGAAATGTGTATCCTCAATTTTGTTCTTCTTTTTCAGATTTTTTTTTGTTATATGACTAATGTCCCTTGAAATTCCATATGTAATTTAGTGCAAATTTTTTATTTCTGCAAAAAAATGCTATACAGATTTTGATACAGATTACATTGTTATCTTAACAATATTATTATTGTGCCTTCTGATTCATAAGCATGCAATATCTATCCATTTATTGTGTCTTTAAATTCTTTCAGCAATGTTTTACAGTTTTCAGTATACATTTCTTTTGCTTCCTTGTTTAAATTTATTCTTAAGTATTTTGTTCTGTTTGATGCTCTCATACATGAAACTTTTTTGGTTGATTTTCCATATTTGGATTGTTCATTGGGGGCTTTTCCAACCAATACATTCTCTCCCATTTCCACTCTACACAGTGCCCCACCTAACCTGATCAGCCACCTGGATGGCCAGCAAAAGCCCCACATCCCAGGAAGCTTCTCAGTCCCAGGCAGATGGGGCTGGGTGGTCACCTTATGCTGACCACTCAACTGGTGAAACTCACGACCTCGGATGATCCAGTGGCCACTGGGGGGTGTACCCCAGCCTCAGCTGTGCTGGGGTCAGGCGGGCTTGTTAAGAGCCTGCTGGGAGGCTGGGGGCGGGGCAGACACTTGCCCACCTGACAGATGCACTCATCTCCCTGACCCACGTCTCCTGTCTCCTTTTGTTTTAGGTCTGGCAGCGTGAACAACAACTGGATTGACCTTTATATGTGGGTGGAGGAAACAGTGGCGAGGTTCCAGAGGTACAGATCTCCCACATGGCAGCCTCCCCTGAGCTGCAGAGAGCTTTTCCTCTGGAAGGCAGGCAGAGGGCACATCCCATCAGATGGGGTGGGCATGGGAGTCCCTCAGTGGGGGACACAGAGCACAAGGTGGCATTCTGAAGCAGGAATGAGGCCAGCGTTCACTGGTTCCATCGGATCTCAGCAGCCTTGACTGGCTCCTGCCTGTGAGCCCCGGCATATTGCAGGAGAGGCAGTTTGCCCTTGGGGACATCACACGCTGGGAAGGGACAATAGGCAGGGAAACCAGTGACTCAGTCCTGGAACCCCGGGTTACACAGTGCTGAGGGCTCAAGTAGGGGACAAAGAACTCACCTGGAAGGTTGAAGGAAAAAGCAGGAACTCCTAAGGACAAAGTCAACGGTGGCTTCCAAGGATGTGCGTCTTTGAACTGGGTCTTGTAGGATGGAAAAGACAGGGACCTGTGGTGGAGTGAGTGGTCTTGCTTGGCTGGGAATGAGGTTAGCTCACGGAGGGCTGGGAGAGGACTGGGCAGGTCAGCTTGAGGCCAAAGCCACAGGGGCTCATTGTGCCAGGCCAAGGAGCTGAGATTTCCTGCTGTGAGCCATGGAGAGCCAGAGAAGGCTCTTGAGCAGAGGAGTGGCATGATCAAGATGGCACTTAAGGAAGAAAAGTCTGATGACTGTGGGTAAAATGAATGGGCAATAGGGCAGGAGCCGTTAGGAGCTCTGCTGGGGACATATGACAGCACTGTCACTGAGGGCTACTGAGGGTCAGCCAGCAGGAAGGAGGGTCAGGGAGAGGAAAGGGAGGCCGTGTGCATGGCTGCCAATAGGGAGTCGCTCCTCTGAGGTGAAGGAGAAATGAGGGAGAGGAGGGAGAGGAGGGAATGGGGTGAAGAGGCAAAGAATTTTCCAGTAGAAGGGAGGCCAGCTGGGAGGGCTGTGTGTGCATCTCCCTGCCTGTTCATTATAAGGTATATGTGTCCGTGTGTGTGTGCATGTGCCCGTGTGCGGGTGCCTTCTGTGTGTGTGTTCATGTGATTGTGTGCATGTGTGGGTGCGTGTGTGTGTGTGTGTGCATGTGTGTGTATACGTGTGTGTATGGGTGTGTGTGTGTGGTGTGTGTGGTGTTACATTAAGTTACATTAAATTAAAACAGTTAGTGCCAAATTACATTAAATTAAAACAGTTGGTGCCGAAACCCGACCTGGGAGGACACCCTTCCTCAACATCCCCTAGGGGTCTGCGTGCCTCTGCGTGTGTGTGCCTGTATGTGCATGTGTGTGCATGTGTGTGCGCCTGTGTGTGCATGTGTGTGTGTGCAAGTGTCTTTGGGGTGTTGGGAGTGTGAGGATGCAGTGATGGGGATGCAGTGAGTTGCCATCCTGACTCTCTCTTCTGTGGAGCCCTTGTCTCCACAGGCCTCAGGGTCCTTCACTACATTTATCTCACCTCCTTGTGTCCAGCAAGGGACTCCAAAGTGGAAGGGTTGGGGCGGGAGGTGCGGAATTGGCCTCACCACCCTGGCTTCTGAGCCGGTGCCTCTGGCTTCTCACCAGCACATGATTCCTTCACAGCTCAGATATTCGGATGTGCTTCATCACCTACTCCACAGACGGCCAGACTGTCTTGCCACTCACCTCAGACAAGTGAGTGCTGCTTGGATCCCCCAAGGGGTCTGGTCAGCTTGGCCAGAGGGAGCTCCAGGGAGCTGAGGGGCTCCCGGAGACCTTGGTTGGGAGCCTGACAGCACCCAGGGCAGGCCGGTCAGGGCAACTCACAGTACCCACCTGACCTTAGCCCCGCTCCCCTGCACCCTCCTACCCATGGCTGCAAGGTTACCTGCAGGCCCCTGTGCTCCAGTTCTCAGCCTCCCCCACTTCACGCTCCCCTGCCCTCTCTCTGCCCTGCCTCCTTCCCTGAAAGGTGGCTGTGAGGATTCCCGGGGTGCAGGGGCTGGCAGAGGGGTGGGGGTGTCCTGTGAACACACACCTGTGCAGGCGGCTGCTCTGCGCCTGTTCCCCCTGCCCTGGCCAGTGC